>NW_019394639.1:0-60463 GCF_000612105.2 Orussus abietinus
ACACTACGGGACTATACGGGACTCTACGGGACTTGATAACGCTCAAAAACACTCGAAAAATGGTCGATAACGGTCGAAAACACTCTGAAAACGGTCGAAGAACGCTCGATAACGCTAGTAAGTAAATGTAAAAATCATACGCAAAATGGCTCGGCTTATATCCGCGGCTAGGGAGGATTTTTCGCTGCATTCGGCTCTCACGCATACTCGTTATGAGTGTAGCGCCGAACGCACTCATGCTCAACGCCACGTCCCGTAGCTTGGTGCTTGGCTGGTTGGGACGCGCGAAGATTTCTAGGCACGATCGCACTCGTACAGATTCGCTGCATGCGAGTTCCGTACGTGACATCCACGCGTGCCCCAAAGCTCCGTATCGCGTCGACTTCGGAGCAACAATGTATTTAGAGTAAAGAGGGCGCCACGAGTGTTTTTCCCTTACCATCAAAAGCGTGCAGTTCGGTAAGCGTAGGTAAGCCGGTGACGGTGGTGTCAACTGCCGCATGGTATTACCGTCATGGGTACGTGAGCCGCCAACTATGACTGGTAGATGGCACCGCCATCGCGTGTGCGCGATCCCCTACCAGAAATTTGTTGCGCCGCCCTTGGGGGCAAAAAACGGTGAAAGCTATCGTACGAAACCAGATGGCAGCACACGATGCGATCGCGCCACCCTGCCCGTGAACAATCTCCCAACTCATCTCTGCTCTCATCTTCTCTCTGTTGTAACATAACCACAAAAATTACCTACGGTATTTTACTTGCCCAACTCAAGAAGGGGATGTTGATTGTGATTTGTGTCAGATCATCTCAGCTTGTTTCAACTTGTTTCGGCTTTACCACGTTTCGCTAATGCTGGAAATCTTTTCGGTAGACGGAAATAATCAGAAATGCAAACTATGAAGTACGTTTCTTTTATTATTGACAAGCGTATACAATGTTAGTTACGGTAAAAAAAAAATGGAAGAGGATTCATTCACGTGTTTGATAATAAATTAACGGTATGATAATCGTAACATGAACACACATCACAAAGGAGAGTACATGGCGATATTTCCTCGAGGAATGTAATACAGTTCAAACGGGTCTCTTGACAAGACCTAACGTAAAGTCCGACTAATCGTATAGATGGTAGGGAAGCATAAAGGAGCGCAGTATAACTAATACAAACGGCTATGAACTTAGCTACAATAAATAATATATCTACCGTCACGTGTTATGTAAAAACGTAGAAGGCCCACGCTAAGCGATTGGTGATATCGTCTCTGTTTAATGATCCTTCGTCTAACTTGGCACAAAATAGAGCGACCTTCCCTCGTTCGTTCTTCCTTATATTCGCAATAGATAATTCCTGCCTCCCTTGAAAAGTCGCTACGCTACGCAGACGAGAAAGGATAAAAATGATTTTCGTAGAGTCTGGATAGGGAGGACGCGAGCGCTCGAAAGAGAAATGAAAAAGAAATGGTAGAAAAATACCCTCGTGTAGAGGTCACAGAAGACCGATGAAGAACGAGCTTCGGGTCCCCCCTCGAGGTCGGGAAATCGAGAAACTTCGGGCGAAACGAAGCTCTTTTCCAGATTTCCCTCCTTCGACTCGGCAAGTAGGCATCATACCTTACTATTAGGTGCTGGGCGGGCCCCGGCCCAAACATCCCCCCCGAAAACCCGAGAAAGTGGCACAGAACATTAGAAAGAGGGTGAACGTCCGATTCTTGTAGCTTTCCTCGGAGCGAAATTTAGCAAGGTCCGCGCGAAAAAGGCCGGAAAGCTGGACAAGCGATTTCGAGGCGAGTTTCCCAGAATTCTTCGTGGCGAGACGAGGCATTCCCGATGAGTTTCGTTCGACGTTCTCGATGATCGACCCGCTTAGCAAGCCGATCTTGGTCTGGATCCACGGTGAAGATCCCTAGGTCACCCTGGATCTCCCGTTTAGTACAGGTAATTCTTCGGCTCCTCCGTCGGCTGGCCGCAGATCCCGTGGTACTTTTTCGTCACCAGGCTCCGGCTGCGGCAGTTCTCGATCTCGAGGAAACACTCGTTGCTGTAGGTCATCCCGTCGGTCCCGCAGACCGGGTCGTAATAGGGTGGACATATCTTTTGGCACCCGCGGAACAGGAACCCTTGGACGCAGCGCTTCATCGGGACCACGTAGACGTGTTTCCTAAAATTTCGTCACAAGGTTATATCCACTCACGCTGCTTTAAGGTGATACAAAAGGTGCCGAGGAATTTCATCGACGTCGATAAAATAAAACACCCGTTTTGGTGGTAACGCCATTTTGGATACTCAAGTGGTAACATAAGCTTGCGCGTCACGTTACCGAGATTTATATTTATGTTGATGTCTTTTACAGTCTATGGTGATAATTATACGGAGTGAAGCGTTCCATATGTCATTTCGATAAAGTAATGATAAAGAAATCGATGTAAAACTGTCGAAATCCCGTGAACTGTTTATATTCGAACGGACTAGCGGCGCCATCTGTGACGTTTAGCTGCAACTAATTTTTTGCTTCAACAAGACCCGTTAGCCAGGGGACAAGTCAATATTCTCTTGCAATTGTTACTGAAAGTATTTCCCATATTTTCCCATCTGACTCCGTAATATTCCATTTCTACGGTATTCTAAATTGTTCGAGCAAGGTCCTGAAACTCTTCACTTTCGATTCTAAGCCCCCAAGAGGCGCAAAACAGCGAAAACGCGCACGGACCACGCCACGTTGGTTCTAGTCCATGATAAATAAATCAATTTCTTATGATAAATGAAATTTCACGAGTTTGAGAACCTACTTCAGGGCCTCCATGTTCACGTGGTGAAATTAGAAACGAATCGGTACACCTCTTTCACGACCTCTCAGATGTATGTACGGCTGACCCTTTCATATCACCTTAATGACTCTCGAGTAGAGTGGTTAGTGCGGTACCTGCGGTTGGCTCGTAGAAAGAGGGATGAAAATAAGAATAAAAATCGGAAAAAACGGCAAGACCTACCCGCAGTTATCTCTCTTCATCTCGCACTCGTTCCTGTAGAGCTTGTTGTCCGAACCGCAGACAAATTGCCGCTCGCCGCTGCAAACCTGGTTGCAGAGCGCCGTCGTGCGACAATGTTGCGCGGGCACCGGGACCACTCTTTGACCGCAGGTCTCTCTTCGCAGATGGCACTGGGATCTGAGATGGAGGGTCGAGTTAACGCGTGGCATTGCATTAGATGGACTCGCTTCTCGGGAAAGATTTTTCATACCGATAGACATTCCCATCGCTCCCGCAAACGGGCTCCTCCAAGACGTCGCTGCAGTCTTCGGGGCAGTCCTCGGTCTCCTTCAGGGTTGTACATTCTCCAACATGAGCCAATTGAATCCCCTTCCTGGACAGGTCGAAAAATAGCAATGACTAGCTGCCTCGACTTAAATCTAAATTTTTTTTTCCGGAAAGTCCCGGCGATTGCGGTGGCGGCAAGATGTCCGCCATTGCGATCGTCGGGGTCCCCCGAACAAATTCGTTGAACAACCTGACATTTGTTTAAAAAAAAACATCTAACATAATAAAACAGTGGATTAAAGGAACTGCACTCAAGTGAAAAAATAAGACGAAACAATAACATATTAAAATCTATATAGAAATAAAGAACGCGGGAGACGTCCTGGTAACCTCCGCGCCACCACACGACGAAATGATCTGCATGGAGAGTTGTTAGCCTCTCATGCTCATACAACAATAAGTAGACAAACCCGATAAACTAAACAAAGGAGTACTACACAGAATAGTTTGAAAACAATAAAAAAAAAACAACACGAAAACACTACAGTTTGAGTTGGCTGAGGCGTCTTATTGGGTACTGCAGGCCAAAACAGGCGCTGAAAAGCGCCGTCGTAACCAACCAACCATCAGGAAACTCGGTAGAGTTTCACGCCAAATACATTTAAAAGCATGCGCGAAAAGCACCGAATACTTGACGTCAGAGTTCGGCACTTCGATTTAGTAAATATTTATTTCTCATATATGAGAACTCATCATGGACCCATGTTTGGCATGATGAAAGTACGTTCCGTTTGGTAGCGCCTGTAATTATTTTTAACTTCTCCACGACTTTTCCTTCGGACTTACAGGCAAATCGCCACGTTCAGGTTGCACTGGTTCGGGTACGTGTTCGCGTCGCTTCCGCACACCGGATCCACCTCGTTTCCGCATCGTTGTCTCAGTTTCATGCACTTCGTCAGCCTAGGTCGGCATTTCTCGAAATCCATCACCGTGACCTTCCTTCTCGACTGCCTGTTAACGGGACGCGATAACGTCGGTATGAACAACGGCTAGGAATAATTCTAATAAATGCTAACGAGACGCCATTTGCGATTAAATAGCGCATCGTTGTCACGTCGGGGAGCGGATCCAGGATTTCCAGTTAGTGCTCACCCGCAATTCAGCATTTTCATCTCGCACTCGGTCAGGTATATGTTCCCATCCGAGCCGCAGGTTGGCACTTCCGGCTCGTTTTTGCAATCCAGGGGACAGGCGTTCGCCGCATTTCCGGCCGTTCTCTCCCGAGATACGCAGAAGGACATCGGCACCTCGAATACGTGTTTCCTAAAAGTTGACCGTTTAATTTTCTGACTCTGGGAGTGAAAGACATTCAGGGGACACGAAGGAGGACATCTCGCGAAACAAGACCCAGAGATCGAGTCCTGATGTCCTTTTTCGCCCCCCTGCACATTCCATCTTCCCATGGTCGAGGCCCCCGTGTCCTTTACCCGCAATTTTTCGCTCGCATCTTGCACGTATTTGAATAAAGGATTCCGTCGCTGCCGCAGGCCGGCTTGGCTCCTCGCCAGCACGACTCCCGGCAATGTCTTGTTGTCTGGCAGTGCTTCTTGTTGGTCCGCACCACGCCTTGCCTGCAATTAAATAAAACGGTCAGCTAGAGTTATCGAGGGATGCGAGAAAGTCGGCATCTCGCTTGAATTGCAACTAATTTCCGCATGATGGGAGCCTATTGAGCCGCGTCAAATTCCTTAAGGACTCGACTTGGATGATTTCGACATAGAGAAAAAAAGAAGTGGCACTATTAAAAAATCGCGTCTCTGGTCAATATCTCAAAGTCGTATACGAAGCTGTTAATTTCGCATGGGAGATTCGATCGTATGAACTCGAGAGTCGTGTTCCAGGGGTCCTTGAGTTCAAACGGATTTTTTTTTTGCATATGAATAGATTCACATGAAAAAATGTCGCGTTGTCATGAAGTCATGTCATTGGTCAACGTTTCAAAGTCGTATAAAAAATTGTTAATTTCGCATGCGAAAGTTGATCGAATGAACTCGAGAATGGGGTTTCAGTGGACCAGGGACCCGATTCTCGAGTTTGTCAGGATTTTTTTTTTTTCAAACGAATGATACGCATGAAAAATTTCGCACTGTTGCAAAGTCACGTAATTGGTCAACGTTTCCAAGTCGTATTCAAAATTGTCAATTTCGCATGTGAAAGTTGGTCGAATGAACTCGATAAGGGGGTCTCAGTGGTCCAGATCCTAGACCAGCGATCGAAGAGCATTTTGGCGAGAAACGATTCGAAACGGAGACAAGGGTGAAGACGAAGGTCCTATCCATTACCCGCAGGTGAGGAGCTTCATCTGGCAGGTCGACTTGTAGACGTTGCCGTCGCTTCCGCATACCGGGCCGTCGAGGGGCGCGTAGTCGCAGGCGACGGGGCAGTTCTCACGATGGGCCGAGATGTTGTTGCAGGGACCCAGGTGGGACAGCTCGATGCCCACCCTGCAGATCTCCACCCTGAGCATGCACTTGTTGAGGTAGGTCCGCCCGTCCGTCCCGCAGACGGGGTCCTGGTCGCCGGGGCACCGGTGCTCGCACTTGCTCCCGGAGGATCTCAGACACGCCGTCTTCTCCGTGCTCACGGTCACCCCTTTTTATTCGGCAGCCCCCGGAAAAGAAAGAATTATTCAAAATCCAATTGGTCGTCCAGGCGCGAAGATATTAAGATGATATGAAAGGATAATTATATATATACATATATAGGCACACTTGGAGTAGAACGCCGCACATCGGTGGTGCTTGAAAGGCATACTTGGAGCATTAAGGGTTAATATGCTCACTAACGCAATTTATGAGCAAACAGCGGATTTAAACTTATATACCTGGTAGTTTGGAGAAATGTGTTATAAATATTTTACGTTTTATAAATATAGAATGATCCTTTTATATCGCCTTAACCCTTTTAGTACCGACGTTAGTACTTGTAAAACGACGTTATATCGTTATCCGGCACTAAAAGGGTTAAGGTGATGGGAAAGTGGCGTCAAGGAGGTTTCACGAAACTCATCTCTGACCGGGTGTACTGAATCGATTCAGACTTTACACTATAAATCTGGAAAGTGTAAGGAAGGTCCTGAAACTCGTAAAATCTCTATTCTTCTTCTTTAAATTTATTCGTAGAAATTTTAATAATTTTGTATAAAAAATGAAATATCACGAGTGTTAAGACCTTCCTTGTAGCCTCTATATTGATGTTGTGAAGTTCGAAACGATTTGGCACACTCAGTTCGGTGAAAAGTTTCATAAACGAGACCTCTTCGCGGCACTTTCACATCGCCTTAAAGGCAAATGGTCGTTTTGACCAGGTCTCACCTTTTCCGCACATCTTCTTCCGCATCTCGCATTGCGAGGCGTAGATCACCTCGTCGCTACCGCATACCGGCTCGCCTCCAGGGGGACAGATTCGAGGACACGCTCCGAGCACGCATTCTGCAACCAAGTTGGAAAAGTGATCGCCCCAACTGGATCCAGAAACGTATGACCGTGCCTCTCGGTCGCATAACTTATTCGAACAATTGTACAAACTCGGGCCGGAAAATTAATGTACACCGTTATCCTCCATAGGCGCACGAGTCGTGCTCATCCAGGCCGTCTGCGATATCCATCATATCTGCATTATGCATTACGTTAATCCCTGAATAATTGCTATAAATTGCCTCGGCAAATAGAGACATCCAGTTCCATCAATTATCGCCAATGGTCGAGTGTCCCTCGCGATTGCGTGACCCCGGAGAAAAATGCGATTTGTAATTGCGATCGATTACGTCAATTACGTGTGATTACGGATCGATCATGGGTCGAGGGGTTCAAAATTGGAAAGAGACGTCCATTAATGGGGGGAGGGGCGGAACCGAGGGACTGATCACTCGGAAATCAAGAAAGATGATTTCCTTTTTTGAGAGCCGATTGCCTTTGACTTCATATGATAAACAATGCAATTCGGCGAGAAATGACGACCGGCCTTAATATTGTGCGTTTTCGGTGATTTCCATCGATTTCCTATGATTTCTGCTTGCGATTTCCAGCTGATTTCCGTATGATTTCAAGTGTTAAAATGCATTTTTTTTTCTTTTTCTTTCTTTTTTTTCATTGATTTTGCAAAACAATTGCGCAGCGCAATATGGCGACAAGGCTATCCAAAATGCAAGAGGGAAAGAGAGAAAGGATCGCCTTTTGTTCGTCCTCCTTTAATCTTATTACAGTCGCAAGGATATCAAAGGAGTGATTAGGCGTTCAGGGTCCGTATATCCTATGTCCATGATTTCATATCCACGATCCTTGGCAACCGATCGTTTCGAAAACCCTGGCAGGAGGCCCCTGGCCATTTTACCCCGCCCTTACTTCCAAAGTAATGTCATTATTTTTAATGAAAACCATCCTGCCAAGAGTCGGATAGCATCTCACGGTAGAGACTTTCCATCGGGGGGCAATCGTCCGTGACGGAGACCTAGGATCTCGATGATAACACGTAATCTTATTGCATTTGGGTCCAATGTATTTCGCTGCACCGGGATGGATCCGGATAAACGTCGATCCAGAACTAACGGTGATCGGCAGATTTTTACATAAAATATCCACATCTCAAGACACGTCGTCTACGTGATACACGGAGATAATTCTCAGATTCCCCGACAGATGCCGACTTGAAAGAAATTTAATTCATGGGAATTGGTAACGTAGGTAAGGGCCCAGCAAAGTCGGGTCGGCCATGTTGAATTTTTATGCCAGCGGCGAGGAAAACGCGCGAAATTCTTATAATTGGTATTTGGCTACTTTAGACTCTCAAAAATGGTCCCCACCGAGTTGGGACCCTTTCACGATTTCCTGGGCTCTTTTTGCTCCCATTCTGCTCTTTTTGCATGTCGGTCTCGGTCCAGCGAGCCCGGGGTCAAGAGCACCGCGGATTTATTGCGGTCGTTCCATACCGGAATGTATAATAAATAATAAGCTCGTACAGTTATAGACGGAATCGAAGGGAGAATTGACGTTCGGCTCGATCTAGATCCTCGATCCTGCGGGATTGGTTCCGGACCCCTTCCCAAGCGATCTCGATAAATCTCGCCTGTATTTGGCGCGGAACTCTGCCGAGGGGTCCACGACCGCTCAAAGTTTTCTCCCTCGGCAAAAAGGATCTATCTCTTATCGGGAGTCCCGTCCCGGAAAAGAACGGAAGTGGCCGATCGGCTCGATTTGCATATCTCCTCGATTTGCACTCCCAACGCGGATAAACCCATTAGGCACCATCGCTTCCGCAACGAATCGCGATCGGTCTCGTTAGAAGACCGCGTTTTATCGGATGCAGGCCTTCCCCAGTGCGCGATAGTCGAGTAACGAGTTCTGCAACGAAGACTGCACCAAGGAGCAACAATTGAAATTTTGCGCGGCCCGATTTAACCCTTTAAAGGGATATGAAAGTAGCATCCGAGGGGTCGATTGTTCATGAAACTTTTCTCTGAATTGCGCATACCGAATCGTTTCGAAGTTTACAACGTGAATATGGAGGCTATAAGGAAGGTCCTGACACTCATGAAATGTCATTTTTAATAACAAATTTTGAAAATGACTACGAATCAATTTTTCAAAAATGAAATTTCATGAGCTTTAGGACCTTCTTTATACCCTTCATATTTATATTGTAAAGTTTTAATCGATTTGGTATACCCAGTCTGGAGAAAAGTTTCATAAATGAGACCTCTGTGTCACCACTTTCGTATCACCTTAATTACGAAGCGCAACCATTGTTGTTGCGAATCTGTTCGTATGCAGAAAAGAAATTCGTACGCGTTCCAGGGATCCGATTTCCGAGTTCATATGATCATATTTGCTATGCGAAACTGATAGTTTCGTGTCCAACTTTCAAATGTTGACCAATTACGCGACTTCGCGACAATGCGAAATTTTTTTTGCGGGGAAAAAAAATCTTATGAACTAGAGGATCGGGTCCTTGAATCCGTGATCCATGCCACTCGGTCGAGCACTCCCACGACTTGGTGCACGGTGAATCAATTATGGCAATAAGTGCCGTCTGGCCGCGGCGATGAGCGAACAATGCTCGGAGCGAATTTCATCTGAATTATGCTCGTCGGTTCGTTTCTGTTCCGCGTCGAGCAGCGACACGGTGCATGGGCTCGACTCATATGGGTTTATATGGGTTCATACGGGTTCCTTTGTATGTGGACCCCCTCCCGTCGACAATGGGCGCATCCCTGGGGTTGCCGATCCTGCGGGTCGCTGAACCGGCGCATCGGATGCACCGGTGCATCCTCGCGCCGATGCATCCGGCATCCCTCCTTATTACTCTTCCTTTTTGAGAATTTGAAAGCCGAGATCTCTCTTTGAAGAAGTGGCCTCTGAAGAGCGTCGCGTGTGAGGACATACGTGCACTTGGATTTTCAGAGGACACGTGCATCCATGGGGGATGGTCACATGCACGCAGAAAAAGAATATAACATACAATAGACCATAAGAAGAAATGTGACAATGCGAACACTTGAAAAAGGGCCAGCAACATTTTTGCTATCTTGACCCCGAAATAAAAAAAAAAACGATTACTTCCTCCTGGAAGAGAAATACATTATCGGTAATGCTGTCCTTTGTTACAAGTGTGAATACTTTCTTTTTTCGGGGATATTTTTTCTTCTCGTTCGGGATCTCGAGACCTGATCCCGAAGATGGTCCCTCCGGTTGATAAGGCTACGAGGGAGGATCCATCCTGGCTTTATCTTGACGAATCCGAGTCGGGAGGACGCGACTCTTCGCGGTATCACTGCTCAACTATCGGCCGATAATCTCGATGTCAGACTCGCGCTTACGGTCCTAGATCCCAGATCGCTCCCGTAGATCCTTCCGAGCGTGGATCGTGTAAAATCAAGAGGTCGTGCTCCTTTTTGCTCCCATCTCCAGGCTCCTTTCCGCCGTACTTGCGATTACTCGCGAGTACTCGCGGGCATCGCGCGACTATCCGACCGAGCGATCTTGTTTCCTCATGGTGCATTGTTCCGCCATGACATAAAATCGTTCTCGGTTTCCCTGCGAGTAAAGACACCACTTCGTCCATTTCCATCGCAGCTTCCTAGCGCCGGTACCTTCTTCTGGGTCCTCTTCGTTCTTCCACCGTGATGTAAACAAATAATTTGGTCACAATTACTACATCGCCATGACTAAAACATTTCTACAATACGAACCACACAGATGATGAATCTAATTACACCTAATGGTAAATGTAACCTTGTCAATAGTTACGGTATCCATGATGCTACGCTACAAAGTAGCGACTACCATTTGGAATGGTAATATTAACTATGCAATGAAGTTGCAACAAGCATAACGTAAAATCGAATAGTACCTTGTAATCACCTTGATTAACCGTTTGAGTCCCAGGCAGCGCGATTGCGCTGTTCAGATTTTATGTCGAGAAAACCCAGCACATTTCGAGCGTTGTGGACAACTGACGGTGCGTCACCGATTGTCAAAGTCGCTCAGATTCACTGACCCAAGTACATTACACAGCTCCTTTTAACCTCTTAACTTACAATATCGTGTGAGAGAGGTGGTAAATCAATCGGGCCAAACGTGAACAAAACGTGTAAGAGACGTGGTATGTCAATCGGGCCAAATGTAAACAAACCGTATGAGAAGTTACGTTCAGCCAAACCGTGAAATGGGCCGATGTATGACCGACACTTTTGTTGTTTATGGCACGCGCTATTGGAATTTAAATCGTAATGCAAGGGTGTAAATAATACATCTTACAATTCAAGAAACGCTATCGCGCCGAGTGGGATCCATCGACATAAAATAAACAAAGCGCTATCGCGTTGTTTGGGTCTTCTCGTACTCATTTAGAGAAAGCGCGGTTGCGCTGTTCGGGATTCTTCGACAGTGTTTTTTCAATACCCCCTAGGACTCAAACGGTTAAACAGTGAAGTACACGTTATCATCTTCTACTATTGCGTTACTTTGGTTTCTCTAGCCGTCTAGGAAGGTGATCTCATACATTGCCTTGCAACATGGTTACGTTTATCACAATTATGGTTTTCTAAACTATTCGTTTTTTTTTTCCGTGATTGAGCCGATTTTTCCATCTCTCCTCGGCATCCTTCGGGTAATCCACATCCTTCGATTTTCACCACGGTCGTTGCCCGGTCGATTAATCGCAATTTCATCAGAGCCAGAGCATCCGTCTCTCGTCTCGCACGATTTCCCGCAACCCCGTTGTCGACGGAGGATCGTAAATCGAGCTCCTGTGCGGAACTCGAAATTTCCGCGAGGCGTCCGCGATTAAGAGGCGTCCCAGAAATCGGACAGAATCGGCGAGGCGAAGTCGCGAGTGGGAAATGGTAAGTGGATCACTGGGACGAAAAACTCCTCCGTAGAGACCGGAGAGCCCGTCGAGCGGCCGCAAGTCCCCAGAGGGAATCCGCCGATCCGTTACACGGGAGAAATTAGAATCGAGCCGAGGCCACTGGCGTCCACGTGAGGAATCCGTCGCTATGGGAAGGGAAAGCACTTTGGAGAAACCTCCGGTCTTAATTATCCCAACTTTGATTCTAATCGGAGCCCTGAAATCGGCTTTTGAAGATCCTAGGACCCTGAAATCGACTCTTCAAGGTCCCAGAACTCTGAAATCGACTTTGTAACCTTTTCAGTGCTATGGACCCATAAGTGCGTTCGACGTTTGGTCCAATATTGCTGTACGCCCTGATGAAATTCGCCTGTACGCCAAAAGGACTTAGCGCTGAAAGGGTTAAGATCCCAGGACCCTGATATCGACTTTTCAAGATCCCAAAACCCTAGATCATCACTGTAGAAAAATGGCCGTTATCTACCCAGGCAACTTCAGGCACCCGGAAAAAAATATTACGGCAATATCTTAGCCACGTGGCTCTAGTAATTGATATCAAATTATTTCCCCCTTTCCATGTAGTAACGAGAAAAATCGATCTGGGTCCTTTGCTCGTCACCGATGTCAGGTTTACCCCGAGAAGAGAGTGGAGGATTATCGCCTGCTATGTGGGGGTCATCAGCCGAGGGAACCCCAGGCTTTCCCGGAGGAGAAATCTCCTCTCTCTCTCTCCGTAAAAATGGCAAAGAGACCAAAGGAGGCTGCAGTGACATCGAGCGTGCATGCTCGCATCCTGGGAAGCCTCGATTGGAAAGCCGAGTGTCCGTAGAGCGTCCTTAGAGAAACTCGACTAATCGTGCCGCGTGCTTGATAGCCGGTAAAAGGCTTCACCTCGAGGAGGAGGTCCTAGGTCAGAGATGGCAGGGTAGGACGCGACCTCGCGAGGTTGGCACTTAAGTTGTTAAGTGCGGACTCGAGAGTCAAGTAAGTAGGTATGGAGGCGAGGTCGAGGTCATCTTTCTCCCTGGAGCATTATCTCTGCCCCCTGCCCGATGATTGGCCCAGGTCCTGGTCGGCGGTGGGCCCTAACGACGGTGTTTTCAATTTCTAATTTTGACCTGATCGAGTGAAATTACTTTCGACGTCGGCGCCCGTCATTTTCTATTTTCACGGCCATCCGTCACGTGCCCGCAAGGGTTGCGCGGGTCATGGTCAACGACCTACCCCAACGTCGTTGGGGAGATCTACCCTGAGAAAGAAATGTCCATTGAACCAATAAAATATTCCCACCAATAGTACCAAAGAAATATTCCGATAATTCAAAAATAATAATGATATGACTCAAATAATCTCGAATTAATTGTATGTAACATTTATTTCGAATTATGACAATCTCTGTCCAGTTTGACGCGTCAGGCTAAACATCGCAGACAATGGCTGATAATGACTAGGTCAGGGTTTCGCGCCTATATATATTTAATTGGCGCGAAACTCTACCGAGTTTCTAAATTCATTCGAATCAAATAATTATTATTGAAATTAATAAACCATTCCTTTGGATCGATGAATCTCTTTTTCTCAGCGAAGCGACCTCGGACGGACGTAACCAGCGAGTCGCTTCTTCTAGGTTGTCCCGGGTCATGGTCGGCGACCTGTTCCATGGCCCACCCATGAGAACGATCCCGAAGGTCCTGAGAAAATGCAGGAGCCTTTCTAGGATTCTCCGACGATCCCTTTTTTTTTCAGCAGATCACGATCCACCTCCTTAGCCATGATCCACGGGGATTGGTACCGAATTACCGATTCGAGTCGGCCGGAGTTAACGATCCCATTCCAAGCTCGTTTTCTCGTTAAGTAGGATCAAAGCCCGCGGGATGTGCGGAGGTGCCAAGGTGTTGCCATCCAGAAGCGATGCGGAATCTTGTTGCCAACTGCACGTAGGGTACCTTTTTGCACCTGGTAGCGTCCGATTGGTCGCGAACCCGCAATCGATCCTCCCGATCCTGGATCCCTGGCTTGGATCGGGTCTTGCCAACGAGAGCTCGACTCTTCCTGGTGGAGAAGTCGAGTGGTCATCGGTGGTCACTGCCGAGACCCGTTGGCTTACTTCGCTGACCTCGAGACCCAGTGAACGTGCTCCCGTGAATTTTAATCGGTCACTTGGCTCTGGCACTTCTCCGATCTGTCTTTCCTCCTTTTTTACGCCGTGGATTCTCCTCGGTTCCCTTTTCGTGGCTGAGCGCTCGTCCTGAGGCTCTTCGAGGTTCTCTTCGAACTACTCTTCAGGGAGCGGGGGCACTAAAACCAGGAGTTAGATAAACGAAAACTCGTCTCCGGGGCGATAGAGCCGAGGTTTCATTGCAAAAAGCATTGCAAAAAGCATTGCAAATAGTTATGGTCGCCGCTGGACATGACCCAGAAACTGGATTCCACGGTACCACGGTCCTTTCTCTGCTTTTCATCGCAGGTTTTGCTCCGATTTACCTGGGATGCCCGGAAAGAAGCTCGAGACCTCGCGGAGAAAATTCCCAGAGGATGCGAATTGATAAGCAATTGCACTGCCTCCTGGACTCGGAGGAGATAAGGCCTCGTAGGCGAATCTTCCGTAATCGGCGAAAGGGCCGATTAATTCAAGGCGGAGCCTAGCGAAATAGGAACACAGCCCCGGTAATTAGCAATTGAATTTCAATGGGCGGAGTGCGGAGGGTCGGAATAGAAAATCGGACGCGATGGAAGGAGGCGAGTCCGAGTTCCGAATTGCAAATCAGACGACTAGAAGATAATCAGAGAAAAACAAAATAACCTCATCTCGTCCCCGATGCCGGGAGCCGTGATTCCCGGTGGATAAAAATCTATGACAACGGGAATTTCCACGGGAGAAAAAAAAAATCGGCGAGAGGAATGCGAGTATTACTCGGGGCCAGGGTCGTGATAGAGCGCGCAATTAATTATTCATTGGCATTATTCGAGCCGTTCGATCGAGCCGCGGAATCGTCGGGCACGCAGGTGGATTCGCCGGCTGATCGATGCGGCAAACGTAACCAAAATGAAGAAGGCGAAATACTTGCGAGGCGACCATTCCAGTCTCTCTCTCCACGTAAGCGGCATTCCAGCCGGTCGCACTCCTCCGAGTATTTCTGCCTCGAGGACCGAGAATGGCCTCGGTGAAATGTGCCAAGTGCAACAATTCTCCGTGTAAACGACCGATGCTCGCACGTGGTCGGGTATTCACTTCGCCTCCAGGTTCGCAAAGAACGAGGGGGTGGACGAGCGAGTCCGGTGAACGACCATTTCCTATCCATCCTTTACCAGGTCCTGCCAATTTTTTACCATCGTGAGAAAAATCGAGACCCAACAACATTGCAATCAAGTTGAAAGTTTTAACTTTTTGGTCCATGGTTTCAAATAGCACGAATAAGGCGATACGAAAGGGTCATTCTATACATACATATAAAACGTAAAAATATTTATAAAAAATTCTTCTTCGAACTGGGTACACCGGATCATTTGAAACTTCATCACGAGATTATGGAGGCCCTAAGGAAGAACGCGATACTCGTGAAATTTTATCTTTCGAAATGAAATTTGTATTCATCGCGGATAAGAACCGAAAGAAGAGATTTTCTTTCGAAAAATGAAATTTCACGAATATCGCGTTCTTCCTTAGGGCCTTCATAATCACGTGATAAGGTTTAAAATAATTCGGTGCACCCAGTTTGGAGAATTCGGTTTTATAAATATTTTCATGATTTTATATGTATATAGAATGACCCATTCATATCATCTTAAATTGACATGAATACTCTAATTATTAAACGTGCGGCGGCCATCCGGGGATGACGCACCACCACGAGGTGTCGGTTCGTTTCCCGACAATGATGTTTTGGAGGACGGCTCGAGCAGCTGGAATCCGCGTCACGGATTGGATAACGAGGTCCCCGAATGAAGTAATGGCTTATTTCTGACGCAAGGGGTCATTGGGTTAGGAATTGCGCCTCGTTGCAGCGCAATTCGGGGAACGCATCCGCAATGGCGATCCTTTCGGAACGAGAGGAAACGCCGGTCCATTCTTCCGGCGCCAGAGATTAGAGCGTCCAAAATGTACCAAGAGGGTATTCCCTCACTTTCGAGCATTAAAGTACATGATTTTATACATGGATACATGCAATATAGAACAATGGATTTTAATGGTGGAAATCAGCTGGAAATCACTAAAAGCCACAATTTGAAGGTCGACTGTCACTTGTTACCGAATTGCATTGTTGTTTAAGGTGATGCGAAAGTGGCGTCAAAGAGGTCTCGTTTATGAAACTTTTCCCCTGAACTGGGTACACCGAATCGTTTCTAACTCTATCACGTGAATGTGGAGGCTTTAAGAGAGGTTCTGACACCCATGAAATTTCAATTTTTTAAAAATCTGTTCATAGGTATTCTCAACAGATTTTGTATGAAAATTGAAATTTCATGTCAGGACCTTCCTTATAACCTATATATTCACATTGTGAAGTTTGAAAAGATTTTGGTGCACTCAGTTTGAAGAAAAGTCTCATGAACGATTCAGCTTTCGGATGCCACTTGGCATCGTTTCGCCTCCCCTCAATATCTGAAATCAAAGGCAATTGGTTCTCAAATAAGAGAATTGCTTTCACTGATTTCGAGATGTAGAAGTGTAAGATGTACAGGTACAAGATTTGCAGGTACAAGATTTCCAGGTTCAAGATGTAGAGGTACAAAATGTACACGTACAAGATGCCAAGAGTCCTCTCCGTAGGGAAGGGATCCCCGACAGGAAAATCCTTCTAGGCGCCTTTTTCCTGTCCGCAGGTGTACCCCTCACCTTCGCGAGAACCCTTTTCCACCCGTAAGTGCGCGTTCTCCTAAGTGCAGGCCCCCTTTTCCACCTTGTGCACCGCGTGCGAACGCATCCTCCGATCGATCGGGTGGCGCGCAATGAATAATTTACATTTTCTAGCGGCGCGTCTCGCGTGTAGAGACCGCCGGCATACGAGAGAGGACCACTTCGATGGCATCTCGTGCTCTCGCTCCTTGGGGCCCCTCTTCTTCCGTTGCCGCTTTCGAGCAGCTGACTTCTCCGCCGGGGAATGCGCCGCCAGATAATATCACCTTTAGGGAACACGCGCGGCATGGCGATGCACTTTACTCGTTTAATGGACGTGACTCCGTCATCCGGGCTTTTTTATGCCCTTCTCCCTTTCGCCGGTCCTTATCTCGGCCTTTCTCATTTCGATTTCACTTTTGGCTCCACCGGATCCTAAAAGCTACGACGCTCGGCTCGACTTCACTTTCCAGGGCCCGAAAGCGTTCCCAGGGAAAACTGTCAGTGAACTCGAATTCGTCGACCTTCCTTATCTACTCTTGCTTCTTCGAGACCCTGAAGAGAGGGCCGCCAGGAGGGCTCGTCCTCATCGGAGCGCCCGCTCGGCCGGCACGACTCGGCCCATTTTGCCCCTTTGAATGGCACGGCCATTAAGACGAGATTACGAGAACGGCCCCTCCTGTCGATCACTTTTCGACCCGAATCCCCTTTGGACGTCTGCCCATTGCCTGGCGAATCTCCTCCCGCCTTTCGGAGGTATCCTTTCTCCCGCTGGACCATAAAGGCGGATGCGCGCGCAGATCGAGCTCGCGGAAATCGCAAAAACCGTTTCATTCTCCTTTTTCATAACGAGCGGCCTTATTCCGCTTCTCCTCGGATTTCAGCGACAAAAATTAACTTTCTACCCTGAGGGAAAAATTTCAGCGAACCGATGAGATATTCCTTTCAATGGTATCGATGAAACATCTTAATTATAGGAATTAATTATTTCACTCGAATAAATTCGACGCGACGTTTCTTCGGAACGATGACAATTCATCCGATGTTTACGTATCAAGCGAACTCGGGGAAATTCACCTGATGAAAATTCAGTTTTCTTCACAATTTGTCTTAATTTCGCTCGACTGATTTTTTCGTTCTAACGTAAAGCATCTATCCGACCGAAGAATTTATTTCCTAGAAAGTGAATTCTTCTCGCAGGGTGTATTAAAACCCCCCCAGATTTCATATCACCTCTTTTATCGAGTTGTCGTATAACTTACGTAGACGGAATTTTCGAATATTTCCCAGGAAATGTGGAAATCTCTTAAGAGTCGTTTTCGAGCCGTGACCCTTTTCCTTCTCTCCTTTCGACTCGATGCGTGCGTCTCGCCCGTAAAGGCTGAGACGCGTTAAACTTGCGGAAACCGACACCGTAGCCAGGCGGAAACAAAACTACTTCTCGGCGAAGCTTATATGCTGATAATGTCGAGAGGTACCGTACCGAGAATAACCTCAAAGAGCGGGAAACATAATAAATGAGATGCCATCGAGGACGATTCCTCGCTAGAATTGGAAAAGTCGAGGGGCTATTCACTTGGAATTCAAGGAGAACGATTTCTTTCTTTGAGAGCCGATTGCCTTTTACTTTATATAATAAACAATGCAATTTGGCGAGAAGTGACGTTCGGTCTTAAAATTATGAGTTTTCCGCGATTTCCATCGATTTCCTATGATTTCTTCTTGCGATTTCCAGCTGATTTCCGCATTATTTCCTGAGTGAATTGCATTGATTTCATATGATAAACAATGCGACTGGGTAACAAGTGACGTTCGACCTTACAATTGTGAGTTTTCGGTGATTTCCATCGATTTCCTATGAATTCTGCTTGCGAAGTCCAGCTGATTTTCGCATGATATCAATCATTAAAATCCATGATCTGTTGAGTGAATACTCGGGAAAGAAGTAAATCGGAAGTCGATCGGGGTCGTCGCTCTAATCACATCTCCTCGGAAGAGGCCTTGAAGCGGATATCCGTCTTCAGGGTAGAAGGAGTTTAATCATCGTGCAATGACTAGGGTCCCTTGTACGATACTACGACGCACGATGTCGCCGGATTAATTTAGCGACGTCTCGAGCAGTGCCCTATAATCGTAAAGAAGCAGACCGTTCCTGGCATAACGACGGACGTTAACAGGAAAGATGGCGGCAGAAAGGCACGGGATAGTTATTACCACCGAGCGTACAGAACCAGAAGGTCCGATGGCCATTAAAATCCGAAACTGGCGAAACGAGGTAATCAACGCCTTCCCCGACCCTTCCCCGGAGAATGCGCGCCGAGATTCCGCCAAGGGAATCTCCTAAAACCATTCAAATAGAATTCCCACGACATCCCTCGAAGGCTGGACTTTTCGCACAGGATCTTGGAAGATCTCTGGAATCAACAAGGCAGGTGGATCGACACCCTCCTCGGGGTGGAGAAATCATCGGATCAACAGGTGGAATGGAGACGACTAGCGAGACGGAAAGGACTCGAGGGGCGAGGCTCTATTCGTAATCACCTTTTAGACGTAATGGACTCTCAAGTGAGTCTCTTAAGAGTCCCTTGATTGGGCGAAACGGCCCCGGTGGAAGTCGCGGGCGAGCCGGCCAATCAGGGGGGAGCAAAAGCCGAGGAATTAACCTCGCGCCTTGAAGAACTAACGGAATTGAGTTACCGGTGAATGGGGCCGAACTGTTAAAAGCAAAGGGGAGGACGAGAGCCACTCGACAATCGACTTTTTGCCCCGTTAACGAATGGCCGTAAGCCCGAGGCTCCGAGCCAAATGAACAAAAACGGCTCATTGACATACCGCGTCTTTCAGCCGCGCTTATTCCCTCCGAGTTCCCGGTCGACCGGGAACCCGAGGTGGCTTTGAACCCGACGCAAACGGTAGGATCCGCGATTACGGTAGAAAGCACAGGAAAATAAGGACCCTGAATCGGGAGAACCGGACCTAGCCCAACCTGTTCCAAACGCGGTCTAAACCGAGGCGAACCGACCCGATCCTCCCTAGGCAGGGCTGAATTGAAACTAACTAAACTAACCTAAACTAACCTAACCTAACCTAACCTAACCTAACCTAACCTAATCTTATCGACTTTTAGACCGGGCTAGAACGGCTGGATTCGCGCGCCGTTAACCCAGATCGGCCAATCGCTCCTCCCCGGCCTGATTGGCACGCGTCCTGAGTTTTCCCTTGGGGTCTCGATCGGCCTCGATCCCTATCGCGAGTGTTAACGAATTAATTACGGCCGAGCAGCGATCGTGTAAACGCCGAGATCTGCGCTGCCGATCCACGCGACCAGGCCAAGCCAGGCCCGACCGGTTCCCAGATCGGTCGGGGCGATCTGGAAACGCGACCGCGACTTTTGCCAGCCCGACTTTTGCCCTCTTTACTTCACCGCCTACATTATTCTCGGTTTCTTTCACAGAGAAGGGAAATAATGCCGCGTGAGAAAATGATATCGTGCACAAAGACCGGACGGTGATAAAGATGAGTAACTAATATTTACGCTCGAAACCGACTCGATATCCTGAAAAAAAAAAGTTCCTTGAACCAAAGAACCATTTCTTTGAATGGTAGCAAAGAAATATTTTGTTAATATACAGGATAAATAGTTCACTCGAATAAACTCTGATAAATTGGCTCAATTCCGAAGAAACGTTGCATCCAATTTATTCCAGTTTGAGTAAAGTAAATATACTTTGAATTGACAGAATATTCTTTTGTGGGAGTACTCATTGTTTCTTCGGTTCGAAGAAATTTCTATCTCAGTCTAAGACTCGCTTCGAGCTGAGATGAAAAAATTCGGTTGATTTAACGAAATATGCAGCGCTACTGCGAAATCCTGTGTATTAGGAAGAGTTAAGGAATTTTGTTTAAGTCAACGATATAATTTTTCTTCTCTACGGAATAATTGTTTCTCGCAATTATGTATGATTCAGGCAACGATATATACGTCAACGATGAAACGTCAATGATATAAACGTCAACGATATAAACGTCAACGATATACACGTCAATGATATAAACGTTAATGATACATACATAAATGATATACACGTCAACGAAATACACGTCAACGATACATACGTCAACGATGTACATGTCAACGATATATCTTTGTTTCAGTCAACCGATCTTTTTTCTCAGTGCGGTTATCTCGTCGCGATAAAGGCGATTTCCGCAGCGGGACCGAGGGGCTCCTCCAAAATCGGCTTAAGATTTTTGCCGCTCGTAAAGCTCGACGTGGGCAGTGCCACGTCACGCGGAAAGGATGATTTCTAAGATTCGTATCGTCGAGGCCCTACGCGCCTGCCGGGCCCGACCGGTTTGGCGACATAGCGCTTCGTGGAACCTGCACGCGAACAGTTTTATTTCCCCTGAAATCTTTTACGAGCATCCCCGTAACGAACCCCTGGGCCAAGAAAGAAAAAATGGCTCGACCTCGAGGCGGACTGCAGCCGAAGATCTCGAAGACCCCTTCGAGGTCTGGGGCTCGAAACGAGTCGACCTATCCCGCCTGGAAGATCGGCTCGTCCGGGACGCCTCTCGGCCGATTTTCGGCTCCGAGGACGTCTTCGATAAAGATTCGCACCAGTCGTGATTCTTTAGCAAGGGTCTCGTCCGGAGAGCGTCCAAGCTGGATAGACCTCGAAAAATTCCATTTTCGGCTCCGAGGACGTCTTCGATAAAAATGCGCACCAGTCGTGATTCTTTAGCAAGGGTCTCGCCCGGAGAGCGTCCAAGCTGGACAGACCTCGAAAAATTCCATTTTTGGCTCCGAGAACGTCTTCGATAAAAATTCGCANCGTGATTCTTTAGCAAGGGTCTCGTCCGGAGAGCGACCAAGCTGAACAGACCTCGAAAAATTCCATTTTCACCTCCGAGGTCGAAGGTCTTCGATAAAGATTCGCACCAGCCGTGATTCTTTAGCAAGGGTCTCGCCCGGAGAGCGTCCAAGCTGGATAGACCTCGAAAAATTCCATTTTCGGCTCCGAGGACGCCTTCGATAAAAATTCGCACCAGTCGTGATTCTTTAGCAAGGGTCTCGCCCGGAGAGCGTCCAAGCTGGACAGACCTCGAAAAATTCCATTTTCGGCTCCGAGGACGTCTTCGATAAAAATTCGCACCAGCCGTGATTCTTTAGCAAGGGTCTCGCCCGGAGAGCGTCCAAGCTGGACAGACCTCGAAAAATTCCATTTTCGGCCCCGAGGACGTTTTCGATAAAGATTCGCACCAGCTGTGATTCTTTAGCAGGGGTCTCGCCCGGAGATCGTCCAAGCTGGACAGACCTCGAAAAATTCCATTTTCGGCTCTGAGGACGTCTTCGATAAAAATTCGCACCAGCCGTGATTCTTTGGCAAGGGTCTCGCCCGGAGAGCATCCAAGCTGAACAGACCTCGAAAAGTTCCATCGGTCGTGGAAAAGGAGCGCTCGTCGCTTCTTTCTTCCCGAGAGAGAGTTCAGGGGTGAGGTGGAATTCCGTTGGGAGCTCGAAACACCCCAGGGGTTCTTATTTTCGGCCGGGATGCCTCGGGGATCGGCGCCGAAGTGGACGACGGTCTTCTAAAAAAATGACGACGTGACTGACAAGGCTAACAGCGTTCGTTACATATTTAACGGTTTAACGAGCGGCCAATTTCGACCGAACGCGCCGTGTACTTACGCGAGGTAGACGGTCGCTAAAGTGTTAACGTAATACCCGGAGGGTGCTAATAAAACCACCTCGAGGTACCTTTTAAAATTGTTAGTGCCGGACAAAGACCTTTAACACGTCCCGGCCCAGGGATAGGCGTAGCATGTCCAGGATAACGACCACAACAACCGCCGGTAAAAATCCTGGCTGGAAAGCACGCAACTTAAGCCGCTTAAAAAGCCCTCTTTTAGCCGCCGAATGAGGTCCGCTCTCCTCTTCGGGGAGGATCTCGAAAATTCATTCCTCTCGTCGAGCGGAACGGTGCCAATCCTCTCCGGTCTAGGTCCCCGGGTTTCCAGGGTCGCGGTAAAAATCGGCACGCGAAAGCCTTTTCTCGGTTTCCTCTTCTTTTCCGAGGCAAGAGGATCCTCTTAACACGTTCCTGACCGGTCACGAGTTAACTCGTGCCGGAACTTCAAATGAGGTCCGCTCTCCTCTTCGGAGAGGATCTCAAAAATTCATCCCTCTCGACGAGAGGAACGGTGCCAACAGTTTCCGGTCTAGGTCCCCGGGTTTCCAGGGCTGGGGTAGAAATCGGCACGCAAAAGGCTTTTCTCGGTTTCCTCTTCTTTTCCGAGGCAAGAGGATCCTCTTAACACGTTCCTGACCGGTCACGAGTTAACTCGTGCCGGAACTTTAAATGAGGTCCGCTCTCCTCTTCGGAGAGGACCTCGAGAATTCATCCCTCTCGACGAGAGGAACGGTGCCAATCCTCTTCGGTCTAGGTCCCCGGGTTTCCAGGGTCGCGGAAGAAATCGGCACGCGAAAGCCTTTTCACGGTTTCCTCTTCTTTTCCGAGGCCGGAGGATCCTCTTTCGCCGGTGTCCACGCCCCGGCATTTTGTCCTCTTCTCTCTCCCCGTCCTTAATGCGACTTTAATTCCCGGGTGCGTTCCATGGCGTCCGCTTGTTTTCTGCCCATTTGCCGGGCAATTTCTACAAGAAACACGGCCACACGCCTCGATAGGCACATTCCCGCCCGTCGATGCCCACTATGCCGTACTTCTTCCCGGGAAAAAGAGTCCTCTCCCTCTTTTTCCCCTTTTTCTGTCCCACTTCCCAGTTCGCACCCGAGCCGCTCGAATTGGCCAAGTCGGGCTCTAAGTCCCCGATCCAGGAGCTGCTTGGCATTTTTATACGTCCCTCCCTGCCCGATTTTTTCCCCGACCTGGGAAGCCAAGACTAGTCTATTTCGGGCCAGGGAAGCGCGATTCGAATCTCATTTCGCGTCCGCTCCGAATCCGAGGCCGATGAACTTCCAACTGCGAGAGGGGCCAGAGGGAACCGAGAGAGGCGATCTTATCGGGCCCAAGTTCAACGAATTTCCGCCTCTCGGCCTTCCTTTCCAGGGCCCGCGAAACCCGGGGCAGTGTCCGGGCCCTGTTTTTGCGGGGGATTTAAATGGAATTACCATACGTAATTAGTCGGGAGCCTCGCCCATCCTCGCCTTAAATTACGAGGGCGAACTGCGCTTTTATTCTTCAATTCATGCGGATTTTTTTCCCATACAAAGAGATTGGCATGAAAAAAGTTTCCCATTGTTGCGAAGTCGCGCCATTGGTCAACATCTGAATGTCAAAACTGCCAATTTTGCATGCGACGGTTGATAGTATGAACTCGAGGATTGGGTCCCTTAGCTCCTATTTCTAAATTCATACGAATTTTTTTTTGCATACGAAAAGATTGGGATGAACAAATTTCCCATTGTTGCGAAGTCGCGTCATTGATCAACATCTGAAAGTTGTATTCGAAACTGCCAATTTCATATGCGAAAGTTGATAGTATGAACTGGAGGATCAGGTCCCTGATGAGCCCCAAAAAACCGGCGACCCTTCTGGGATCCTATTCTCGAGTTCATACAATCGACATTCGCATGCGAAGCCGACAGTTTCGTATACGTATTTCAGATGTTCATAAATGACGCGATTCGCGGACAATGTGAAATTTTTTATGCGAATCTATTAGAACGTGAAAAAAAAATTCGTATGAACTAGAGGATTGGATCCCTGGAATCCGATTTTATCGTACAAACGACTTTCAAATGTTGGCCAATTACGCGACTCCGCAACAATGTGACATTTTTTAATACGAATCTGTTCGTACGCGAAAAAAATTCGTACGAACTGGAGAATCGGGTTCCTGGCAAGGAGGTAAAAAAGAAGTCAATGTACACAGTGAGTAGTTGAATTTCATGGTCGACCCTTATCGCAGTGGTTTCATCACCGATCTTATACATTCGATTCCCTTCTCGGTGGGTTCCGATCCCCTTGTCTAATTAACCGAACAGGATTAGACACTTATGTCTAACGGGTCGGTACCGTTCTCCGAAATCGTGTCCGGGAACGACCAAGAGGACTGCGATCGTTCCAGCCTCCAATTTCTAATCGACGATAATCACTCCCCATGTCGTGCCAACCGACTGCACGCATTCCTTATTATCTCACGATAGTTGCCTACCCGTGATATCCTGCAATTGATTATCCAACCTGTTTTTCCGTTTGCAAGATCATTTTATTTATTCAGCCTTGTACGGGTGACATGTTGAATTCAAGCTTAAGGCATCGTTCAATCGATGGAGGAGAGAAAAAACAAAAGATTATTAATTAAACACGGTCGCAACGTTTCATTTCTAGGATGGTCTGCTTGAGAAATGATGGATAATCGCCATCGCTAACGAGTATCCAATGATCCTTTAATTAATCCTGCCCTGCAAACACATGGGACCTCATAAGGTCCCGCTTACGTTTCCATTCCGTCGAGTGATTCGAGAAGGAGCTCGTGAATTTAAATTACACCTGGCCGTGTCGGCCGGGAATTAATTACAGGCAATATGCAGAATGAAAGAAAAAAACCAAGAAAAAAAGAACGGCGAAGCATCGCTAATGAAATCCTGTCCTTTCTCCCCTCCCTTTTTTCCCCCTTTAATACGGTGGATACATCGCGGACGCCGAAAGTTATCGAGAAGACCTTCTAGAGTATAATTAGGAGTTCATTAATTTATGTTTGAGATAGGCAATAGAGGAGAAGAGGGGATGAGACTTCTAGCGGGTTCAAACACCTCCCCTGGATACGCGATTTGAATCGTCAACCTCGACGATGAACCTCGAAAAGTGAGCCGGCTCTCTGGGTCGCCATTGGAAAGCAGATCTTCTGGAATCGTGGAGAACGAGATCCAAGAAATGAAGAAAGGCTCGAGGAAGAGAAAGGGAAAGGGAAGAGCGAAGAATGGGAGGAAGAGAAAGAGGCTCGGCCGGCAGGAAAGTCGGAAGGTCCGCGGCCCGAGTTCAAGGTCAGGGTTAAATTAATCAAGACCCCGAAGAAATCCCTTCTACAGGTCAACCGTGAATTCCAAAAGTTGCCGAATTTAAATGTCGAGCCTCGCCCGAACGAAGAAGAGTCTCGAACGCTTCTTTACGAGGAAAAGGACTAAACCCTCCGAATTCCCGAAACCCCGAAGAGCCGGTGATACGAGTAGGACTCGAGATCGTTGAAATCCGATTTAGGAAGTCCTCGCAGGGATTGAACTCGCTCAGGAGGAAGAAAAGGTGGAAGAGGAAGCGGAAGAAGGTCGCAGGCCCCCTCGGGCCGGTCGTTCCGAAGTTGAAGTTCAAGGTCGGGGCCGTCCCGGGATGGTACGAACCTTGAAGGCAACACAGGAGGAGGATCCCAGCGGCGATCCGGAGTCGCATCCTTGGGCCGTCAGGTGCTGAAGAGAGTCCTTGGCGTCTCGCGGAAACGAAGGGACTCGAAGGCGAGACGAGTCGGAGGAAGAGGAAGAGGAGGGTAGAGGAGGAAGTTGCCCTCTTCGACCTCTATCGTCCTTCGAGGTCCACGAACGACTGAGGCCGTCGGGCCGCTGCCGGTCCGGCTATAGCCTCCCCTTCCTACTTTCACGCACCGTGTGCTCCCATTTCCATCGACCATTACCGACCGAGCCTCCGAGTCCGAGTCCTAGTCCTCTTCATCCTCCTTCTCCGGGCCCCGAAGACGGGGACCAGCGGATACCGAAACCTCCGCCACCTTTCTAGGCCACCTACTCTCAGCTGGCCTAGTACGCCCCGCGATGGACCTTCCTTCCTCCCACCTCGAAGTGCTCTCTGTTCCTCGGCGAAGGCTTCGGCATTGTTGGGAAGGACGAGTCGACGAGGTCTCCGAGTTCGGTTCCCTCGGGATCCTGAAAATGGCCACGATAAGCGATTAGTCCAGATCTATCGTGACCGGTCGGGGCGATACCGATATCAGCTGGAACCCACTGGGACCAGTTGATACCCCGATGATGGTCACCGGTTGGTGACTCGGTACCAAGTGATTATGTCCACCTAATCTCGTAACTCACCATCCAAGGGTCTTGCTCACTGTTCGATTCTCTTCGACTTTCAGTCCCCGGTTGGCAGGACGGTGTATCCGTTCTCCGCACGAGTACTGTAAATTACGGAGCTCCCCGCGCTTTCTACCGTGCAAGCTTCGGCTCTTCTTATTTCCTTTCGTTCCTTTTTACGAAAGGTCAGCAAACCGCCGAGACCCGACACCTTTGCCTCCCCTCGGCGTCTTTCTGGGCCACCTACTGGCCATGCCCTCGTCCTCTTGGCCCGCGGGAGAACCTCTCAAAGAGGTCGGCCTCGATCGCCTCGATTGCTCCAATTTGATCACCTCCTGCAACGTTCCCAATTACTTAATTTGCCGAAAACTGCGATGTTACCGCGGCTGTTAACAAGTTTTTAACAACGTTACCGAACGATGATAATTCCACGTTATATTGTATTAATGCATCTTTTGAATAACATTCGTGATATATCATGTTATTCTAGTGGCATGTAACTGTAACAGTGTGCTTGGTGGGTACTGACTTTATTTACATCACTGACTTGTTTATTTACTCATTGACGTTACATTAGTGATCGACGAATACACTCATGAACGGTGCTCTATCAGCGATATTATATCAAAATTCACCTATTGAAACAGCAGAACTTTTGAAGTGACCTAATAATTGTTTTTTAAACTCTTTTATGCCATACCGGTTTCTATTATTAATGGGCGTTATTTTCAATCTGCCATGATTTATTTATCCAGGTCCAGATTGCGTATCCTACTTTATTTTTTAAGCTTAAAGATATGTCTTCAGGGATTCAAATTACTTTTATTTGCGAACTCGGTGTAATTAATTGATAAAATTAGCTATATGCGTGTATGCATTTTTACGGTAGAAAGATCATTTTATATATATATCAAAACGTGAAAATATTTATTAAACTTTTCTCCAAACTGGGTGCGCCGAATCAATTGAAACTTTAACACGTGATTATGGAGGCCCTAAGGAAGAACGCGATGTTTGCGAAATTTCCTTAAAACAAAATAAAAAATTTCTCCTTTCGGTTCTTCTCCGAGACAAATACAAATGTTTTTTTTCCGCAAAATAACATTTCACGAGTGTCACGTTCTTCCTTAGGGCCTTCATAATCTGGTGAAGAAGCTTCCAATGATTCGCTGCACCCAATTTGGAGAAAAGCCTTATAAATATTTGGACTTTTTGGTATACGACACTTTCATATCACCTTAAGAAACTTTAACGTTAATTCGAATTTATGGAGATCGCAGGATCGATCGATGATGATCTTGAATGGACCGCTAAGAAAAATCCTCTCGGAGAGCTCAGCTGAAATTCTTGGCCTACTTTTGGCATCATTATCTCGATTGGCGTGCGGAGTATGGCATTTGCCACTCTCGTGACAGTGTAATCGTTTCGGATTCAACGGGGAAGAGAAAACGGAGGCAAGAACGTGTCGAGGGAATGTATCCTCTTCCTCGTGAGCAATGCGATGGCCTCGGAGTATTTAATCCTAACGCGCTTAAGAAAAGAATCCCTCGCAAGAGATTATTAATCAAAGCCGATTCCATAATTTCTCCATCCCCTCGCGGTCATAATTCATTGTCCTCGCTTAAACAATAATCGTTCCCGTCCAAAAGTGAAGGTCGGATTTGGTCGAAAAATCGAGTGAATAAAAAGAGAATCCCGTCGCCGCATTCGAGCCGGGAACGTTCAAGTGAAGGTGAAGAAAAGTTAATGCGTTCGAACGTTTGATCTAGATACCTTCATCCTACTTTCAAGCCGATTATCTTGATTGATGTGCAAAAAAATGCACTCGCGTTCTACCCGCGAGGAAGAGAAGGCCGCTGAAAGAGCGATTAGCTCGGAGACCGAAGGGCAAAAAATTCCCACAGGTATCCTTAGACGAAGCTCGAAAGCAGGACCGAAGGAAAGGCGATCTTCGGAGGCGCCTAATCTGCATATTTCCCAAGTGATTCCTCGTAAGTTAATCAGGTCCAGGCTAGGCGTCCACTTGTCTTGCTCTCGTTAAAGCAATCCAAATCTATAATCAGCGGTTTCGCAAATCACAATGCACGGGTTGAAATGCCAGGACGTCCGAAAAAGTAGACCATCGACATTTTTCAAACTGGACGGCTTTCATCCTACTTTCCTCGGCGTAGCATTCGTCCGAGTACCGTAATTACCTATCATCAGCCAGGGCGTTAATCATTAATTTAACTAATAGCCCCCGTCGCGGCGAAGCCAGTTATTAAGCTGGAAACGTTCAGATATCCTCCAAGAATAAACTACCTTTATTTTAGAGGATTAGGTATTGATTCGGAATCGCGAGAAAATGTATGAGGTAGATATGCCAACATTTACGGTGCCGTCGGTAGCCATTTATACAAGAACCAGCCCGACACGATCATCCGACTTTCTACTCGAACGTTTCCTTCTCCGATTCGCAGAAACGGTTCAACCGGGTTAAACAGCAATTAGTATACAGTGACGGTGTCATTTTAATTGTCATCCGACCTGATCGGTCTCTAACCGGGGCTGGAAAACTGGCCTCAAGAGTCGGTTGCAACCGGGAATGCATATGCAACAAGTACTCGCCCTGTCTCAACTAGTCTAAAATTGCATGTAAGGGATTTTCGCCAAAACGATACTATTAATCAGTCCGCACCAGCGAGAATAATAATCACATTTGGAGAAAAGTTTTGTAAATATTTTCACGTTTTATATATACAGAATGACCCTTTCATATGACCTTAACATGCCCAAACTTTGCGATAAGAATTCGGTGGCATTTCACGCATATACATGGCTTTGCGCATCCGTATACAACGTATATAAATGTACATTTGGCGCGAGGTACATTAACAGCAGCATTCGTTGCCGAAGAGGCGTTCGCGATCTTCCGTCCAATCCGTCATCCTAGCTAAATCGTCGGTCAGATAGTCGTTATTAATCATCGCCGTGCCCGGTATTATGCGGAAGTTGCCTGGTTAAGCATTCTTTCAAATCGGAAATGTGGTATAACCGGATCTTGGCGCGTCCGATTACCGACCAGGCCACCCGGTGAAAACTTAACTTGGTCCATTTCACATGAGGCTGCAATCCCGGCGTCGATCCATCCACCGGTCACCGGAGCTCCGAGTCCGAAAATAATTCCCCCGTGAATCTCGTCGAAGGAGTGCTAACCTAGAAATAAATGGTTTCAATTTAGTCCCGAGCAAGATACCGACCGAGTTAATGACGCGTCCGAGCGGTCATGCGCGAAACGAGAGGAAAACGTAGCCGCGAAATAGGCATATCTAATGTTCCTCGAACCGCGAGTCAACTACTTGTCGCGTCGAGTTAGCGGAACAAGGTCGCCAAGGTTAACAAACGAGGATTCCTCGGAGGCTCTTACCTGCCTTTGCCATACTTTACCGGGACTAACATTCCGTTTCAACTCGAGCGAAGCCCGAGTGAGCCGTAATTCTGAGTCATCTTACCCCGTTATCATCCAGGCTAGGTCCAACTTCCATCATTCGACGTGCACGGTGATTTACTTATGCGCACTCGTGTACGGATACGTACGTGTACGTACGCACCGTCCATCCCGCTATTTCAATATTGCCTGGAACAGGTGGGCAAGGAAGACGAGCAACGACCTTCTCAAATAGTCCGCCTCTTTTATTCCCCCGACTCGTCCTCGCGCGCTAAAGACGTGTCCAAAATTATAACAGATTATTTTTAAAATTCCTGTAATAATATCTCGTTTATCCCCCCGACTCGTCCTCGAGCGCTAAAGACGTGTTTAAAATTAGAACAGGTTTTTTTTGGTCATAATTCCCGTAATAATTCCTCTTTTATCCCCTCGACTCGTCCTCGAGCGCTAAAGACGTGTCCGAAATTAGAACGGGTTTTTTTTTTCATCAATCCCGTAATAATTCAAGACAGTCGTTTAGGAGTGATTAAAGGGGTAGCTTTTTACTTGCGTAAAACTCACAGGACGCGCTAATGGTAATGGCAGCTCGGTCGTGGACAGGTAGGTCGTTCGTACTTCGCATTAAATTGCCTAAGGACAGACCGGATCGCAGGTGCACCAGGGTGGGCCTCTTTTTAGGCTCCAAACGGCCACCAACTGGTTCCCTCTTCCGCTAACGAGGTCCCTTAATTGGCCGCCACTCCTTAAATTGAAACGTCACTCCTGCAATCGAACGCCGTAATTCATCTTTAATAATAAAATAGCGATGCTATAAAACGACCGAGTTTTGGGCTCGCGTGCGCGTCGGCCTGATCACGCGAGATTGGGTTATTTCCAGTGACATGAAAAATGCATCCTTGTAATCTATGGGCTACCCCTTTACCGTCTTCGGGAGCCCCGAGCCTCTCGCCGGACGAGTCGCCCTACGTCCGAATGTTCCTAGGTGATTGCCGTTTCCTTTGTCAAAGGATTTCTCGGAGACTTCGATGCTGCCCAGTGGGACGCCGATCGGTCGCCATTTTGTTCCTGGCTTGTTTTCGTCCGTAGGACGCGCAGAATGAGCAAATTCTCGGTAGAATAAAATTCGGAAGATAACTGTGATACATACCGTAAGTTACTGAGAATATCGTGAATTTATGAGAACATTAATTTTGTTACTTATATACTTGAGGTTCCCTCACTTAAGGTAACGTTTCTATTTTCAATGCACTTCGAAGCTTCAAGCTTAAGAGTAATGAATATCATTAAAAACTATTAATTGTAGAGTTTTATTTACTTCCAGCTGAAGATATTTACGTGTAACTTCACGGGAATTCCACGTGATTTGACTCGGAACAGGCCATATCATACATATTTTATTAATCCGATAGCGTCGTTCGACGAAACAAATTAGAGGTTATGATGGAAAACGTAGAACGGAAGTTCCCGGATCTCGTACTTCTCTGCAACCAATCGGGACCCCTCGTTCACTCCGTTGCGAATATTGAAGTTCTCATAATTTTTCCAGGAAAGTAAAACAATTTGGAGAAGTCACCGATAAGTTGGCAGGAATTTCTCATCGCTCCTGACGTAACTTACCGGGCTTAGAACTCTAAGGACGAGTCCACGCGAAATACGTTCCTGGGACGACTCGGCATTACCATTAACCCAGTTAGCGCGTTTCACGCGTTATTTCAGCCCGAGCGGGACCTCAAGTGCCTTTCTATGCGATTTGCAAGCCTCGGACGAATTGCTCCAATTGTCCGGCAGCTGGGCCAATCGGATAATGGCCGCTTCGATTTCGCGTGTCTTAAGTCGTCTACGAATCGCGCGCTCTCCCTACGCTTACCAAGAAACTCGGTAGTTTCGCATCGAATAGCATTTGCATAAATATACACGAACACATTGTACACGTGTGCGCAAAGCCACGTGTACGCGTGAAACGCCATCGAGTTCTTAAGAGGATGTTAAAATGGCGTCCAAAAGTTCAATAGTTTATGAAACTTTTCTATGAACTGGGTGTACCGAATCGTTTCAAACTTCACAATATGAATATGAAGGCTATATGTAATTGTATAAATATACATGAATACGTATACATTGTGTATGTCAGGACCTCCTTCATAGCCTCTGTATTCACATTGTCAAGTTTGAAACGATTCAGTACACACAATTCTGAGGAAATGTTTCATAAATGAGACTTCTATGACGCGACTTTCACATCCCTTTAACGGCTAGTTTGGGCATGTTAAGCCCGTAAAAATTAATTTCTCTGTATTTAAGAATTCCCTGCAGCCCAGGACTGAGATACATAAATAGAAATGGTTTTCGCCTAGGGGTTGTTAACTCGGAAATCAGGGAAAATAATTTCCTTCTTTGAGAGTCGATTGCCCTTTATTTCATATAACATACAAGAATGCGATTCGGTAACAAGTGACGGTCGGCCTTAAATTTGTGTTTTGGCGATTTCCAACGATTTCCAGTGATTTCTGCTTCCGATTTCCAGCTGATTCCGAACCTAAAAATCCACGATTTTTTGAGTGAATACCCCGTTTTTTTTCGGGTTTAGTGGCGCATCCCTACGACCTAACCATTGCCATAGCCAACCAATGAACATCCTCGGTTGAAGTGAGGTTAATTCCGAGAGTAGAGACCACCTTCGATGGGCCCATGCGTGAAATTTCTTCACCGAAATGGCCGCCGCGAAAAATCGACGGAAGCTCAAGGCCCCCGGTGAGTGCAACGACCTCTGGCGTTACGAAAGTAACGACTGCACGCTTCGATCGAGGGTATTAAGCCGCTCTTAAGAATCCTCGGGGACGGTTCGTCGTCGCGCACTGCCACCTCGATTCCGACTTAATTACACGGATAATTTCGCAGGCAGACTCGCAGGAAGTAACTAGGAGGAGCCACTAGGTGGAGGCGCTCACTCGCAGCCACGGCGACATAACCTCAAACGTGGCTTAACGTACACCGACACGATGGTATTTTACTTATTTTATTGCTTTTTACCGCATTTTACCGAAACTCTCAAGAAAATCCCAGGAAACGAGTCGTTGTGCCGAACGTAATATCGAGATCGGGCAGCGGGTAGTGCGGTCTCGAGTTTTGACGCGACTCCGCTAGAGAGCGCCGCGTTCGAATCGGTTCAAACTTGCGCGCCACGATCGGCAATGCCGGAAGAGCCCTTTCGCTGGTCGGTGATCGATCGGCACGGCGTCGTTACGAAATATTACATTTAATCGGCCTCGAGTCTGAAAACTCGGACCGGCCCGTTATTTCTGCTCGCGCACGACACTCCGGACTAGTCCGAACCGTGACTTGCGCGGATGCACCGATTTGATTGGGCCCGAGTGGGCCGACCAAGAAAAAACGTAACAAGCGTCCATAGTCTTCGGATCCGCCGGAAAGTCCGTTTCGATCCTGCTAACGAACCGTGAGACCATATTTTCGCCACCGAAGCGGGGAAGAAAAAAAAGAGCACTAAAAAAAGATTCCGTTCCGTATCGAAGGAAGCAGCCATTACGGCCATCGTTCCGAATGGCGTTAGGCCGCGCATGTGTTCCTAGATTTACAAGATTTATCGGACAGCGAAGTCCGCACCGAGACTTCCGGGCGTGGCCGCGGCAGGACTTATTACCGTTAATCCGTCGATCGCATTAATTACGCACTTGCACTCGCAACCGTAAACCACGAGGTACATAGAGCGGAGTGCGGGAGCACGGCTCGAGGAGAACCGGGAACGGGATCGCCGCCCACGGGCCGGCGCCTCGGGTCCTTTGGGATCGGCGATCTCCACCAGAGAGCGAGGAACCCGAGGAACAAAAGAGGGAACGTGCTTTCGAGGAGTATGCTCACGTGACGGTTCGCCAGTCGCCCTGGAACCGAGTCTCGCCGGTCACGAAATCGCCGTTATCGGCTACTTTAATTGGCAGATCGCTATCTAACGACCAATACCGAACGCTCGGTTTTAACGATATTCGGATTCCCCCTGATAAAGAAATTTTGGAACACGCGATGCCACCCTCGGAGAGCCCGGTGGAACGCCGACTACGGTCCAGCTACGCTCGCTTAATTTGATCGACATTCGAGGAAAAACCGGACTGCCTGGTGAGGGCAAAACGTCGAGCGAGATGTCACCTTCTTGTTTACAGGAATACCGACACGCCGTGGCGAGATCCATTTCAGTCATTCTCCGTTCTTCCAAGGGCAAGTGACGTAATCGCTGTCTACGGTGATTTACCGATCGGCGAGTTCCTGGGGAGGCAATTATACGTCTTCGGATGCCACGCTGTGCGGAGATAAGTCCTGTGTGGTCCGATGCCACTCCTCGTTAAGCTCCCTCCGAGTGACAAGAACGGGCCAAGGTGTGACTTCGAAGCCTTGCGATCACCTCGACTCCTTCAAAGTGAGTAATTTCTCGCAATTAATATATTAACCCTTGCGATGTCTCGACGCAGCTCGTTAACCTAAATAAAATATAAATTGGGTATGGTTTATAACGACATAACCTCAAAACCTGATAACACTTAACCCTCTATGGGCCCGTGTAACTTTCAGGTCACATTTTAAATGAAAAATTTTTTTTTCATTTGCATATATAGGTTCCTAGTTGCTGATTTTTCGTTCCCCCAATTTTTTTTTATTTAATGAAAAATTCGGCCCATAGAGGGTTAACGTAGTAATGAGGAGAATGACGTTGTCGGTCACGGTAATGCAGGATTTATAATGGCTGAATCCAGGAGTTTCTCCTGCAATTGGCATTCACGATCATAGTGCCATTCCTTTGCTGATAGGCGAATATTTTTTAGTTAGAGTCGAACGGTTTACGGGATCCGGATTGTGGTCACGACACACGAAACACTCGGACATCGTTCCGTGCCGCGTTTCACAACAGAGGATGTTTATTTAATGGAAACGCAGTCGAGCCCTTTTTCTCCTTCGCTCTCGCTCTCGAGATAAGTCTCCCTTTCCACGTCTCTTCCCTTTTCTGCTCTGCTAGTCCGATCGCGTCGTTAACACGCAAGAGAACCATAAATCCCCGGCGCGCATTATCCGGTTATTGTCGCGGGTTAAACATATATTTCGCGCTGCTCCGAACAGGATTTCCCGAGATTTTTGTCCGCGCATCCCCCTGGCACTTTAATGCATATATATATTACTTTATTTTTCATTATTTATACAATAGTTGCAGTTTTTCATGTCGGCGGTTTCGAGAAGCCGCCGCGTTGACGGTTAAGGAAGTATTACCGTCTAGAAGTTTGTTTTTTAAGTCATTTTTAGGAATTAATTTTGAGAAAACTATCAAACCTACAGTGCCGGGGTTTTTCACGCGTATTAAGGCCGATGTCTCGTTAGCGCTACGGTGGCAAGCGACAGAACTACGAAGCGCGAATAAGAGGTTCTGATTGGCTGCAGTGAAACAGCGGAATGGGGAAATTTCTGTCGGGCGTTTGGCGATTTCTGCCGCACAAAAGGTCAACATTTCAGACTTTTCTGCAACGTCTCATGCCCTAACTGGTTTAGTGCAGGTTTACTTCATTAAAGCGACGAAAATTTTGTCGCAAGCCGACATTTCTCGCTTGCCGCTTGTCGCTGTAGCGCTAATAAAATATCTGCCCGAAGAGGTTAGAAATCGACGCGAAAGAGAAGACGTTTTCGTAAGTTTTTCGGCGAGTAGTTTCGATTTCATCTCTAATCCGTAATGTCACCTGCCATAATGTCCTACTACAGCGATCAATCGATCGACTTAAGATCGATCCTTGGCCGACTCCGAGGCGAGTTCAACGAGCGTTACGAGGGAGATTGGCTTTTACACCTGGTATATCGAGAACTCGGTCGAACTCGACGCTGAACGTTGTCTGCGCCAGGTGGTCGCATCGTGAACCGTTAATGCAGCCTCCTTACCGGTCCACGCAAAGAACAGCGCCGATCCCCATTATTCACCGGCGACCAATTTACGACTTTATTCCCGATCCTCCTCGATTTGGTCGGCGCCATTACCAGCGTACTCGTTAATACGAGTAGCGGTACTTCCCCAACGATCGAGGGCCCGCTTCTTGGAATTATTATCGCGCATCCGACACAAAAAAAGAAAACCCACCGGGTTGCATTGTCCTCGACTGGATTGCAGATGTATCGGCAAAATGGCGTGAAATATTAATTGCAAAGTTTAGGCAGTCTCGTACGGCTAATCTTGGAAGGGTACGGAAGGTGTTAATTATCAGTCGCTGTAATTTGTCAAAGATCTAAAGAAGAGAAGCGAAAGCTCGCGGATGGTCTCAGGCGGTCGGTAACCTTATTCGCGCCATCTAGCGTGGCTACGTTTTACTGCTTCAAAATTTGTGGGTCGCCATCTTGTGTGTATTGTGCGAAGTGCGAGAACCTCGAACGAGGTATCTTATGTCGGTGTTCCGCATTCTGCATGGGACAATCTATTTTTATCTGCCGATAAGTATCTCCGCGCCGGCCACCTGTGGATCGAAGTTTTAAAACTGTTTAAAACTCGAGATCGGAATGTCAGAAGTGGTCGGAGAGTTCGGCTGTAAGGAGGTAGCGGATTTTTAAATTACTTGGGCGGTTATGTATTGATGGGAGCGATTTATGGGTCGCTGGAATAATCGATGGTGTCGCATGACAAGCTTTGCTCCCCTCACATTTCCCCTAACAACAGAATAAACGCGTAAACAAACCCTGTAATTGACCAGTCTATGTATTGCCTACTACGTGTAATCGATTAGTAATTGTACTTTATTGTAGAATCCTTCCCTAAAGAAATGACTACGAAAGTGGTGCAGCCCAACGAAATAAAGGACATGCTGCAGCAACTGGCAGACGTACCGATCTTCGGTGTCTCAGAGAAGATAACTATGTTGCAAGATAAAGGCACGGCGGAGCTGGACCCCAACATAATTATGAATGCGAGGCACAAAATATTTCAGGAGCCACTGCAGTTTTCGCCAGCTCAAGATGCAATTTTGGCTGAAGCAAAAAGGTAGGAATTTCCTTTATTTGTATTTTACTCAAAATGTTTTGGCAATTTTTATAATTTTTATGGTCCCTGCCTCTCGATCCATTTCTAGACTACTGATCAGCGAGGAAGTACAAACTCTGTATCAGAAACGAGGACAACGAATACTTGAGTCGGAATTAAAGAAATTTGAGAAAACGCTCAGCGAATCGCGACCACGGTGTTCCATGGGGAATGCATGTAATAGAAAGGTACTAGCTAATTCAAGTAATTCAGAATTTTGGAAAATAGTCTCTCACAAAGATCAAAAAAAAGATTTGCTCATACCAAGGAAAAAAGTTATTAATAAATTGGTTAATAACGAGAGAGCAGATGGGAACAACGTTAATCAAGATAATAAATCATGTCTGGGAAGCATCAAAGTTACTATCAAAGACAAGCCAATGTCTGAGATAAAGGAACAAAATGCTAAGACACTTAGGATATGTTTTGACGCTTTGAAACTATATGCTTATGAACAGCAACGTTTACGTAATATAAAAAATACAGTACAAGGAAAGATCGCCCGAAGAAGGTTGCAAAGATATTTTGAAATGTGGAGATCTCATGTTAATACTACCAAAGTGCTTGCTCGGAAAAAGTCGGCATCTTCGAATACACTGGATGAGCATAAAATTGAACTCTTCCTAAGTGCAATTACAGAAAAGCAGAAACAGCTTACTAAAATGCAAAAATTGTCCGAAAGGAAATCAGCTACGCAAATACAGCATAGTAAATGTAGTGATATATCGCAAAAAATTCAAGGTGGTAGACGTTCTGGAACTGAAGCAATAGAGAATCGTCTAAATGCTCAGAAGAAAATCATTGCCGAACAAAGAATGAAACTAGCCGAACAAAATAGAATCATTGAGGAAATGAAATTGCAGCAATTGCAGAACGACACTCGGAATGCTGGTAAAGAGACATTAAATGCTGTGAAGGAAACTCTCGTCCACTGTGGTCGAAAGACTCGTAGAAGCTTGATACACCTGATGCTTGAAGAAGGCTATAGGTAGAACAACTTCTTTGGAGACAATTTGTTGCGATTGACAACTGTTTATTTTATTGTTTATCCATTAAAGGGATAAAGTTTTGGAAGCAGCACCAAGATTGCCCACTCCACCACAATTCCTCCTAAGGATGGAAGCTCGAGCGGAAGCACGAAGGGAAAGAATTAAAAGAGCCGAAGAAGCTCGAGCCAGAAAACTTGAAGAACAGAGAAAAATAGAGGAGGCGAAGAAGACAGAAGAGGAGGAAAACAGGAAGAAGGCACAGCAAGAGGTAAATATTTGATTTTTACAAAACAATTATTCTTTAATACTTAATTATTGTGGATCGTTAGGCTTTAAAAGATGCCAGGAGACTTCATGAGGAGCAGGAGAAACGTCGGGCTAAAGAAGCCGAAAAGAGTAAAAAGTTAAATGCAACCGCAGATCAATTCTATAGGAAGTATCTTCTGCGGCGATACATTATGGATCCACTAATATTACTCATAGAAATGAAATACGATTACATTAAAAAGGCCCAAAAATGTTATACACAAATTTTACTACGGAGGGTTTTTAAGGCATGGCATGCAGAAACACTAAGGCAGGGTCGAATTAAGATGGAATTAGTTATTACAGTACACGAAAGAAACATGTTATGGCATGCATTAATTCATTGGAGAAAGTTGACGAAGCTTGAAACTCAAAAGTATCAAACTGCAATAGATTTTCATGACATGCGTGTAATGGTCCGGTGTATGAAGGTTTGGTATAACAGAACGCTGGAAAGCAAAATGGAAGAATTGAAAAAACAGCGGTTAGCTGAAGAAAAATATGAACAAACATTAAAGCAGAAATATTTCAAAATGTTGAAAAAATATCTTCAGATCGCTGGTGAAATTGAAGAAAGTGAGAGGAGACGAGATAAGTGGAGAGAATTGGTTCAAAGGGTCGTACCCGATTTTGATCCGAAGCAAAGGGGTGTTGCTATAGACTATTGAACGGTAAAGAGAATTTGTAAATTAATCATTAGCTATCACATTTAAATTTTGAGAATTGTGATTTACAGCTTGAAATTTTCTATTTTTATATTTAGAATTGTAACTTATTCTTCTCATATCTTTTAGGATTAAATAGAATGAGTAGGTGATAAAGATCAAGACATTTGTTATCAACTGACTTGTACAATTTATTACTCATTGTTTAACATACAGTGGCCATTTTATCACAGGTAGAATAAATACTTTTGTGCATGCACAAAAACGTACAGAAAGTAAATGTAACTAAGTTAAGCTGCCTCATGATATGTCACTATTCAGATCTTTTCAATAATACTTTATTAGTAAGGGGCATGTAAACAAGAGATGACGAAATTCCCCTAAACTTAACAGCACCATATATACAATTCGATTAGGATCGGGATAAAAGAATACAAAAATAATCTTTTTTATCCTGATTAGGTATCGAATAACCTTGTTTCATTGGCTTATCGATTGGCTTTGCTCGAATCAGTCAGATAATTAATCCTATTTCAGACAAAGTAAAGAAGTCCAAGACCCATAGAGTCAATAATCTAGTTTAAAATTGACACTTAACTCTTGCAGCAGAATAATCGAGATAAGTTCTTTAGCATTCCTTCTTCGTAACGACTTCCAATCACTAAGTGTCGTTGTTCGTTTGACGTGGTTCCCAGGTAAATGAGCCAGAGGTGATAAACAAAGTAAATGAACATGACTAGGCCAGCAAGTAGACTATAGATTGCTGAGACAAAGCAAAGAGCAAGGCTGAAATAATACACAGATTATTATATATTAGTAAAGAGCCAGAGGCAATTGCTTAAGAAATAGGAGAAACAAATTCTTCTGTTTTCAGAAAATAAGTAAGCACTATTGTATTCTATTGACTTCACTCAGAAAATTGTATTAGAAATGACAATTGTCTTTAGTTTAATCGCATTATGCCAAAATAAATTTTTATATTTACACTTACTCAAGCTGGTAATATACCTCACTGCAGTCATCCGGTAAAAGAATGGTTCCAATCAATATGAAAGGATGACAAACACTTGTTATAGTTAAATAAGACCCATAAATAAATGCAATTCCTGAGAAAAACAAACAACCAAGGTACCATCGAAGATTGCCGGATCCCACACAGCAGTCAAGCCTGAAAGATAAAACGGTCAGAAATAAAACGAACGTAACGAGTCGTTTCACTAAATCATGCTATAACTTTTATCCTAACAATTCTCTGATAAATATGATACATCCAAAAAAATAATTAATAATTTCTACTACCATTTACAATGGTATTCTCTGCCCAATATACAGGTTTGACACGTATGGCAGTGATAAGCTTTAGGAGGTGCTCGTCTTCTGCACGAGGTGCACAATTCTCCACTCCCCTCTCCTAATTCCAGACCTTGTGCGATGATACTGTCCTGGGTGGCATGATCTGCCTTCAACCTCGTCTTATAACCACACCATAATCCTCCAACTACATAGCTTACAAATACGAAATTCTCCTCTGGCAAGATCTCTAGGAGTGGTACAACACAGATCTCGAAGACTAGCAACAACATTAACACACTGACGATAGTCCATACAAGGAAAAATTTGGTTCGTAGTAGGAACCGCAGGAAATTATGATGGAGATAATATACTAAAAGAGGAGTCGCTAAAAAGATAAGAATAGTACACAGCAGTGTCTGAGCTGCGACTACTGCCAAAATTGGCACTGCGAAGAGAGGAATCACCGCGTCTACGGATACTTGCTTGGAGCCTCCACTCCACGAGCATGGTGTACGGAATCTCCCTAGAACACTCATATTCCGTTAATTTTCGTTTGTTCGTGAAATATTTACCTCCGCATTTGAGCGGAGACCGGTCCTAACGGTTCTTTGAGGTTAGATTCATTTATACTCTTCCATACCGGTCCTCGGGTTGCGTGCGTTGCTAGGTTAGAGTTTCCGCCGTACTCTCAGAGATGGCGCCCAGAGTGATTGTAAAAATTACCTACGAGATCTCTCGCTTAACCACAATTATTAACACGATATTTCCTTGCCCATTAATCGAGGAAACCTGTAAACTCGAAGCGTGCGAATAATTCATATTGTCTTTTATTTTCAGAGTGGTCGAAAAACTTTCAAGTTCCCGCGAAAGATAAGGAAGATTGGAGCAACCGATCCGGTAGAGGCGCTCGACAACGTGCCTTGTCCAGCAACGGAGCAGCGTCGTGTAAATCTCCGGCAAAGTCAAACGTGTGTGGGCTGCGAAATTAAAAAGAACGTTCTGCGAAGACTCGGCGAATACCTTCCAAATTTAAGGGAATTATGAAATGAGTGGAAACTGGGCCTTGACGAGGTTAGGTTGGTCAGAAGCAACGCTAACTCGCAGAGGGAGGAACCGATCGGTCGATAGACGATACGAGCCGAGTGGCGGGAACGTGACGTAAGTTGAAACTTCATTCGGTGTGTACGATAAGGCGGCTTTTTCTTATATTGGGTAGGCTAGCTAAATACGAAGGTTGCTCTCCTTATCAGCTTTGGGTGGCGCTTGGTAGAAGCGAGAAAAATATTTACGATAAGTGGATACATTGTAGAAAGTATCCCAACGCTAGGACCCTGCCGATAATTGGAATCCAACTCGTATCGCTCGCAGACTCGAGAATTCTCCCGCAATCCTACTCAGTATTTTCTGTTGGATCCATAGATGCATTTCAGAATTATGGCAACGGTACTTTGTTCCATAAATACAAAAGCATTAGGTATCGAACGAAATTTCCAAGTATTCGTAGAATAAGTTAATATCTTACGTAATACCTTCTTTGCCTGGAAAGGATATGTAAAATTGTGCAACTAGAAACAGATGATAGATTAAGTCATGGAAATCAATTATGATCGACAGACTCCATCGTTGCTTGTCGTCGTAAAGGATAACGAGTCGCAGCGTCGTTGTAGCTAATCTAGCCCTTTTTCTCATTTCAGCCTCAACGTTAAGTAAGTGGCGTGAGATTCGCGAAGTATGTGGCTGCTATCACCGCCAGTTAATTAAAGAAAGTCTTTACGAATAGAGGCTGCAGATAAGAGGGGCACCATAATGAAGCATAACGGAGCACCGTAGAATAACGAGCTGCCATCGAGGAGTCGAGAGAGATTGATCGAGCCCGTCTCGCAGTTAACGGCGTTAAAGCGTCTCGATTTGTTTGCACGTGTCGGTTATTATCTTTGTTTTCCGAGTCGGGAGGAAAGAAAGCCCCGTCAGTCGGTGGGGTCTAGAGAGTCGAGACGAGGGTTCGCGCCACGATAGTCACGGGTGTAGTGCAAGTAACGTGACTTCGGAAATTGGAATTCTACCGAGCTACCGATCGCATCGGAGGAAGAGTCCCGGATCTCGTGGGACGGAAACAAAGTATCCATACCCGGGTCTGTGAAGTCCTGGAAGTCCTGTTTGCCAGGACTCGAGACATCGAAAGTTACCGCGGAAGGACGGGATGGCTACGATGGTCTCCGGCTTATCAAGCATGATTACGGGTGCCGTTCTTATCTGTGCGCCTATCTCCGGAGTTTTCAGCCCTCGCGAAGAGAATAGGAATAGGCGAAAAGAGGAGGAGAAAGTCTAATGATTCATTGCTTTGCACCACAGTGAGTCAGCGGAACGCCGCGGTGTCTGGAGAAACTTCTTCGGGGCTCGCCAGAGGTTCAGCGCTCCGATTGGTTCCTGCCGGCGTGGGGACCAACGAGGTCGCCGAGGTGGATCTTCCGGGGATTCGGTCGAAGGAACTGGCTCGAGGGCCTCCAGCCGACAGGTCGACGGAGACCTCCGTCGCCGAAGAAGACTTCAAACCATACTCCGGTAGTTACTCCACGGATTGCCGTCGATTGCTATAATTAATCTACCGATTAAACCATAGGTACCGAGGATGTAAGTTGCGGGTAGTTGAAAGCTTAGTTCCCCGGAGTCACGCCCGTTACAGGGGTGGTTCCACGCGAACCCTCGCAAGGGTTAAAAGCGATAAACAGGGATCAGCGAATAATTGGGAGGTGACAAAACGGGGCTTATCGGGGGACGGTCGGTAGTCAGGGGTTAGTGCTCCCCGGCAAAGCTTTCAGGCTTCTCAAAGATAGAAACTGGTCAATCGGGAATGTGGGGATGTTATGTAAGTGATGTTCACGCACGCCACACACGCGGGATGCGGTTGAAACGCACACCGTCCAATCGGCGGATTAGCCACCGTGTCCGTCACTCGGCGTGGGATTCTTACTTCGCGTATTCAAAGTCTCGGGCGCTTCGCAGGTGATCCGGCCGACTCGCTCGTCGAGTCCTGCGGCGATGGATCGACTTTCCGAGCCCGGGATCATTCCGAAGGACTGACCGAGAGGGAGGAGGAACTCGTACGAGCCTCAGTGATGAACGCCTCGTCGATGCCGAGCAAGCTGCAGGTTCTTTGGGACCATTTCATCCACGCGGAGCCCCAGAGCTACGAGGTAACCGATACTCCGCTATGGTTGCCATTCGGGGCGTGCGTAATCGTCGTTTCTTTATTAAAACGAACCCGACCAAACCTTGGACGAATGTCCCCAGCAGAACGCAGCTCCCGAACAACAAAACCACGACGAAAGTAATGTAAACACACGAGCCGAGCGCGATCTCGCCGATTTTGTGCGGTATACATTCTCGCTGCTGCGGTATGCTACAAACGGTTGGTATGGAAATTCAAACCATGACCGATGTAATCAAACCCTATTAATTAACCCGCCCTGGGATGTGGTTATCGCCACGGATTTCGATAGCCAGACGGCATTCGGGCGTTCGTATATGTCCTTCAGGGTGACAGAAGCGATCCTGAAGTGCAGGGAGAGGGCGTCCTTCGAGGCCGATGCCGGCGTTGCGTGATAAGGATATACCACCCGCTCGTGGAGAAAGTGTGTTGCACGATAAGGACGATAATAAGACCAAGAAATGGGGATAAAAAGAAGGGAGATTGATGGGGGGCATCGAAGTATAAAAAGTCCGATCCTTCGGTCGATCCGCGAGGATCGGTGTTAGTTGAGTAAGAGAACAACTCGCGACCTCGACGTACGGTAATTACACGGTGAATATTATTAACGTTGGGGGAATGTTACGGGACGACTCTGGCTACTAGTATTCGCAATATCGAGGTTTGCATTTCGTAACAGCGACGCCTCTGTACGGTCTTCGAGTTTACCTTGGTAGCCGATGACTTACGAGACACCGGACCAACACAATGGCTCCGAGGTCTGTGTCGAGGGAACCTGTGTCATGTGTACGTGTAATGCAATTACCACAGACCCCCGTAGCTCTTAAAACCCGCACTCTATGTAAAGCGACTCGAACGCGAATCGGTCGACGCTATTATTATATTGCTGGACTTTTTCGCTACGCACTTTTCCTTCAGCGGTGACTCACCGTCGCGCCCGACATGGATTTAACTTACATTGTTGGAAACTTTTTTTTTCTCACTTATTCGCCAAACGCACGTATCAGCTCCACCATGACCTTTGCACGTGCATTTACGATCATTTTTCCACTGGATTATTCTGGAGTCACCGTTGAGTATTAGACGGCGGATTTGGATAGATTAAAGCAGGGTGGACGTGACTATTTGGCCGCACGATCTTCCTCGAAACTCTGGCGAGGTGTAGAAGGGGCAGTGATCAAAGTCTGCAAATCCCAATCCGGATGATCCGAATTATCAGAGATTACTTGAGCTCGGAGATTTTCCTGGAATTAAACCCTTATGATTTTCGGCGTTACTATTAGCCTGGAGGTTTAAACACCGTCAGGTTGAACTCGAAGGAAAGGGAATTTAATATGATTGTTGGTTTGCAGAAATCATCCTGGCTGGACGTGTTCCTCGCTGAACTGCTCGCCCAGGTGAAGGAAGGACGAGAGGCGAAGGATGTCCTGTCCTTTTGGTAAGCCTTTACACTTCGGCGTCGCGTTACATCTTACGCCTGTTGACCGATGTCAACCGAGTCGAGATCGATCCGGAGTCACGCCTCCGTCCTCGTGATATGTTTTTCTCTTGATACGCTCTACCGTTCTCTGGCAAACATTAGAATCGTGCCGATTAACCGAGGGGCGAGTTATCGGAACTTTAGTCAAAGTGTACAGAGACTTATGACAAACTTTCTGTAAAGATGTATCGCCCTCGTCATTGTGTCGGTGGACGAGTACATCGACCATGCACCAGCAGTATACACCTACGAACGATAAGGAATGTCACGAAACTTTCCATGACCTAACCAACTATACTGTTTCAGTTCGGTCGACGGAGGCGGCGTGTCCACTCTCGTCGCCTGCGAGCTTCTCTCCGACGTGCACGATCTCTGCGCCCAGAGAGTCGACGGCGGGGAGCTGCTGGGCCTCCGGAAGTACCTCGTCCAGGATCGCGGATGGAGGTGTCTCTCGGTTCTCCACCTTCTGGGAGTCCGCGGTCTCTCTTGCAGCCGAGAGCTCGTTGCGCTCCTGGTGGCTCTCTACCCGGTCGCCTCCCAGGACGGAGCTGAACCTGCAAGTGAGCCTCGATAAGACGAAACCTCTTCCTCTTTGATGGAACTCGTACACCTCTTGCATGGTTTCCCGTAGTTCCGCGTTTAGTTCCAGTCTGGGCCACAAAGGAACTGGATCCATAGCCGATCGTGCTCGAAATCTTCGTTTTCTAGAAACTGGATAATTACTTTGTATTGAATTACCCTCGAGTGTTTACGTCTAGTGTTTCCTATTGATCCACTCTATCGGCTACGCGTCCACGTGATTAGTCAACCATTTAATTTTATAAATATTATAATGAAAGGTATTTTTCTGCGGGTACTGATATAGCCGTCAAAAGTAGACCGCAGCTATATCATACGTGACGTATATTGCAGCTGTGGTATACTTTGGTACCCATTCTCAGATCGAGCGAAGACACGCCTACTGTGTATCTGCTGCAGCGTAGACATTCGTCGAGCCTTACTTCGGACTGGCTTGCCGAAGTGTAACTTGAAATGTGGCGCCGCTCACGTCGGTTGAACAATAAGAGCTCTATTTTTTTTTATCGGTAGCACGCAGGTAAACAAATCGTCGGTACACTGATTTAATCGCTTCGTTCCAGGTGCTAGTGCACAGCGCAACCCCTACATCAAGTTCCACAGCAACGACGATATCGTCGACACGGTGGACATCGTACCTCACACGAAGAAGAGAACCACTACGAAGATCAAGAGCAGTAACGAGGTGCACTCGAAGAAGAAGAGGATTCGCCGACACAGTACAGGCGGCAAATCGTTGATGCAGAAACACAAGCAAGAATGCACGGGGGATAATCAGAGTAGCGAGTCCGAGATGCTGACCGATGGCATCGACCAGGCAAGATCGTTAACGTTGAAGATACGATTGAACCCCATGGACTTTGAGTACTTTACGTCCGTCGTTAGGAGCGACGAGGAGTACAAGTGGAACGCCTCGTTGTACGAGCTACCACCCCGTCCGATACGGAAAACTCCGCAGGATTACATAGACGACAGGATAAAGGCCGTCTTAGACTGCAGGGTCAGTCATTTCGAGGCTAGCTTATTAATCGTCCAGCTTTTGCAAGGTTTGAGGGACTACGACACTCCTGCGGAACAGACCCCGGCTGTGCAGGTCTTGAAATTTGCGTTGGATACCCTCTGGGCCTTGCAATTCAGCATCGATGGCTCCAACTTAACGGGGACCGAATGCGCCACGTTGAAGGCAGCTGCGGCAAGACTCATGCTGACTGCCTTGGAAAGAGTCCTCAGAGCGGACGAGCCCACCACGGCGGTCATTCATAACGGTCTGTTGCCGATGACCCTGAGATTGCTGGAAGATGCCTGCAGTAAGCCGGTCTCTTTTCTCACCCCAGAGGAGGGGTCACTCTTGCAGGAATTCATATTTGCCACCACGTACGGTATCATCACTTTTCTCTATTGTCTGTTACATCAGCGGGGCACTACGGAGAAACTGAAGGATTTTCTCGAGCTCTTCCAGCTATTTACCGACAGTCAAGATGGGAGGCTGGTGGAGAGAACCATTCTGGCGATTGTTGGCTTACCGAGCATCGATCAGGCCAGGTCCGTGACCAGAGCCAGGAAAGTCATCGACATGATAGGCGCCTTGATAAGTGCGTTGAAACGGGTGCGCCAAGATCTCTGCCACATGGGCCAATGCCGCAGGCCTAAACATCGTTCCTGCTCTGACAATGTACAGAGCTATCATCACTTTGACGTCCTCGGAGTAGCGTATTCGCAGCCGGTCGTTGGATCTCTCGCGGTCCAGGTGTGTTGCATCTCGTCGCTCTTCGTCACCCTGACCACCTTGTTGAAGGAGTCTCACTCGTTCATCGGGGAGTTGCAAGTCAGGTTGCTGAAAGTGATGACGGCTGCTGGTACATGCTGCTGCATCCCACCGAAGACTCTGCTGTCGAGCATCGTCACCTTCCTGAGGAAGAGAAACCCTCAGGCGTACGGACCAGCCGTTGCTCTTTTGGAGCGGACCCTTTTCAAGGAACTTGGCGCTTATCCTGGGACCGATACCTGCAACACGTGCAATAAACCTATCGATAGCTCTTGGGAGTTTTTAGAGCTCTACGGAAAGCTGTTAACTCTGGATGATCCTAAATTGTCTTATACCATCATGGCTCATCTCCTAAAGGTGACACCAAATTCTATCTTTCCTGTTAGGCAGGAACTTCTCTTCAGGGTCTTTTATCCGACCTTTCTGAAAGCAAAGGCCTGTTATGCCGAGGATAGCAGAAATGCCGTCGCTAAATTTCTCGTCCAATCTTGCCTGTCGGTCATATCTAGCCTCATAATCAATGCACCTATGTGCGAGAAGTTCATGGAAATTAATGGACTCGACGAAGCGCTCGAATTGCTGCCCGACTCTACTTTCACCAGGATCGTCTATGCGCTGCTGGAGATATCCGTCATTATGGAAATCTGGAAATCCTCTTGCGAGGATAGAAGCGATATCAGGAAAAACGAGTCACCTGCGATAAATTCTCTATTCGGAGCTCTCGAAAGAGAAACCTCGGCGTTGTTGAAGGTCCTCGAACCGTTGAAGCAAGAAGAGAAAAATAAGGAGCCTACGAGAACAAAGCACGGAAAGCAGAATAATCACTTAGTCGAAGAAAATGATACCGGTGCATTAGATTTAAGTAACTCGGAAACATTGAGCCAAATGAAAGTTTCGCGATCTCAGCTTGAGGATAATACTTATGCAGAGAGCACCCCAAATAAGACTGATCTTCGGATACTTGCAAACGAAGAGACGTTTGCACGGGAAAGGAAATTACTTTTGATGATACATGACGAAAGTTTGAAGGAGAAAACTATCGGTAGAAAAATGATATTGTATCAGGCCAGCGCAGCTTGGCGAGCAGCCGCAGGAGTTGCACTTTGCAGTCCTAAGTTCCGGCAGCAATTATCGGAACACCCTGTCTTCCAGGACAGTATGACGCTCTTCAAATCACTGGCCATTTGTGTCATTTCCGATCGTATAAAAGGTAAGACCGATAAGACGTACACGAAGAACTTTTAACAACGTGTGGGTCGTACAAGTATTTATATATATATTTTTTCTTTTCCAGACACAAGTAAATCTGCACATAGACTGTTCGAAGCTTTAATAACGTGTTGCCTGACGTCACCATTGTGTAAGTGCATCCACCTTTATATAACTAACGTTGAATTACGGCGCGATTTGAATAGCTTTTAATGCGTGCAGTGGGGACAACAAGTTCGCAGCTGCGGATTAAAATACGGATACTAATCACCTGCGTTTTCCAAGACGGATCGACATATACTCCGTTGACACTCTTACTGTGCCATTCGTATATTACTTACTTCACGGCGTCATTGTTTATGTATGATATTTTTAAGTCGCATCTTCTAGGTTGTTCTTTAAATACAATGTGTGGTTCAGGTGGCTGCGATGTGGTTACCGAGTTGGGCAAGACGTTGATTACCTCGGGAGTGAAACTCAGTCGTGGGATTGCCATGCTTGTGGAGGCGTTGCTGAGGGTGTCCATGCTGAGACCAAGCCAGGAACAAACGGTACCTCAACAAACTAGACCTCGAGTAAGTGTTGTACTTTAAAACAACGCGGTAAAAGCTAGGCACAATGCGCTTGAACCTTTGTATTTAATTTTAGTTACCCACTATATTTCTGGAAACCTTCCCCGATGGTTACGGAGAGGACACCAGCACCGGTGAATACGTGACAGCCGATGATGGCTACGAGGCAGATGTCGAAGTGCCAGGGAAATGTTCTCGCAACGATACACCCAAGAGGAACAATTCCCTTGGTCCGATAGTTGAACCGAGAGGACATGCGAATGCTCATCCAGCTTTGTGTTCCTTAGCTCTCGATCTCCTTATCCACTTCAGCAAACAGTGAGTTATCGATCAACACGGTGGAATTATTTTATTCTAATTTACGGGTTCATTCGCAGGGGTCTAGAAGGTGATAGAAGTGCCATCGTGACGGCCGGCTTACGAAGGGTAGCCGTCACTTGCAGAGAAAGTGCTTCTAGTTGTGCTGCATTAGCAGGATCGGGAGCAATAACGAGGATATTAAATGGGTTCAAGGATATACTCACTAGCGAGGATTCTCAGCATCAAGGTACAGGACTTCGTCCTATAAGAATTTCGATTCAAGGGTTTTTATTATTTTAATTCACTGCATTTTCTGTCCATTAGATTTACAGCATGCCGTACTGGAGGTCTTTACGCTCTTGGCAACGCAATCCATTTCTCCAACGGAGTTGGTTTTTTACTTGTCCTTCTTCAAAGTCCATTCCCCACCGTTATTACTTCTTTTGGAACCTCTCTATCGCCTGGTCTTTGCCGCCAGGCCTCAACCAAATTTCATCCTTTGCTTTCCCGTCGTGTCAGAAGTGAAGATCCTACCGAAAATCCTGAGCGAGGATTTTAAGAATCTGGAGAAAGCGGAGAATCTGGTCAACAATTTCAGAAAGGGACATCTTACGTCAGGGATTTGTAGTCCTTGGTCTGTCCATGCGGCATGCTTGCCCATTGGTCCTGAACTGTCGTGGCCAGTGTGGCTGAACGGGTGTTCAGCTTCGATGTGGCTAAGGGTGGAAAGAGGATTGATGACTGGAAGTCGAGGTGTGATCGTCACACCATCTACATTGCTGGACTCTGAAAGCGAAAGTCTTTCGGACTGGGGTGTCCTCTCGGACAACTGGAGTCGTGAAGGTAAACCTCAGCCTACTATGCAATTGAAATTGAACCACTTTTATATGGAATAACATCAAGAACTTTAACAATGCCTTGTAGTTGTTGCAGGTTCAACATCTCCCCCGACACCCACTTCTATAATTCATCTAATGTCCGTTGGCTTTGAATCGTTAGTGCTGGAAACATGGCTCGATCTCAGATCTGGTAATTAAAATATAGCTAATTACTCAACAATCATACATTCCATTATCATTACGGTTCTATAATTTCTCAGATAAATTAATCCTACGTCTCACACGTCCCGACAACAAGACAAATCGAACCATCTCTGAGACCTCGATAAATGGCATGCTGTCCTCGGGCAGGTGGCATCATTTGGCTTTAAATTTCAAAGATACCGTTCTTAATAAACGCAGCGCTGTCGTCGAAGTTGTTATTTGGATAGACGGATGGCGAGAAACCAGTGCCCAACTGCCTTTCGATGGTTTGTTGGTTCGAAAACCTGGAACAACCTGTATATTACTGGGACAAGTTGGACCTAGCGGTATCGGTGCCTGGTATCTAGGAAACTTAATGTTATTCAGGTATACATGTTGCCAGGAATAATCTCATTAATTTATGCAGTTAAATATTATTTACAATGCTAAATGCTTTCAGATGCCCAGTTTTTACACGGGAAAGAGCTCTCTATCTTGCAAGCCTAGGACCGAATTATACGAATCTCGCTGATTGCATCCTGAATACCGTAAAACCAGACTTCACCCCACTGATTGCATCTGGTGCATTGTATGGAGTTAAGGAAGTGAAGTTCGGTCAGTATTTCATGAATTATCTCTAGAAAACAGAAATTATTTACTAATAATGCCAGTGATTTTTTTTTTAATATATATCTTAGAGGGTGGAAAATTCGACACTAACCGCCGTAAATCCTACGGTGGAACATATCTAAGACACGTTGTCGAGACAAAAGTATCCGAAACGAAAATCGACTGGGATGCTGTCATGGATGCAACGAACTCACACTTAGGCGACTTGCAAGATAATTTACTACTCAGTTACGAAGCTCAGACGCCTAACATCGTTCACTTGTACCCGCAAGCCATTGCTAATCCAGGAGGTACGTCATTTTTCATTTTTAAGTAACCTCGTATAGACACATTTCTACGCATTCTTCACTGAATATTTCATTTCTTATTGTGTAGCTGTCGTAAGAAACTTGTTTCCGGGACAGCCTGGCTTTAGAGTTGTTTCTGCTCCAGAGCACAGGGTCTCGCAACAACCACCTCTGTCGGTACCTCTGATTTTGTCAGCACGATTGGAGTGCCAACAATACAGAGGATTGGTACCGGCATCGATTCTCATAGGCGGAATACCAATCTTTCTGTATCTATTTGCAAGAGTAAGTAATCTCTACACGTCATTATATAATATTTATTCCTTGCATTGCGTGTAATAGTGTCACCTTGAATTCCAGGTCGTTGAATTGCACTCTGTCGAGGAGGAGCAAGCCTTGGCACTCTCCATGGTCTTACACCTAGCTCGAAGCGATTCAGAACTGTTGAACCAGTATCGCTCCGAGGGTGGATTGGCTCTTCTTCTTCGAGTTCTGGAATCACCCAGGTGTTACGCAGGTCGATACATTTTGAAATCAGTCCTGGACGCAGCGTGCGATAGTTCCATCCTTATCAAAGATGTGGGCAGTGGCAATCACTCGATATCCCAAAATTGCGAGGCCGTCATTACGGATCCTGAATTGATCAAAGGAGCTCTAGGTGTCTGGAGAACATGGGCGAAGTATGATGCGTTGAACTTGTTCCTTCAAGCCTTATTGCTATTGCTCAGGGACCAACACTCGCAGAGAGAATTTAATGCATCGCAGCTCAACAGAGTCGGTATAGTCGATACGATATTAATTTTATGCAAGGTAATTTTATTGGGGAACGTCAATCGTAATTTCTATGCGTACACGATTAAATAGACGTTTATTCTTTTTCATTACTTTTTCTTTATACAGGAGCATTTCATGTACGAAGATCACGGTGCATCGCTGGATCCGACGACAGGAAATGCAGTTGTGGAATTGATACGTGCTTTGATGGGAGCCCCGCCAGAATTTGCGCACCTCGTTGCAATTACCGATTACCTGGTTCTTGTTCATCAGGCTTCGGAGACCTACGTCACACATTCGAGACACAATATGTATTTCATGTTACCACCCTTGGAAGACAAAGCAACGTATACGAAAATGAATTCAACGATGGTAAACAGCTCTACGGATGATTCCATCGGGCTAGTTGATCTTGGAAAATTAAATAAAGCATTAGCGAACGTACAGGTAAGTACGCTGAATGATCTGAAATGATGCAAGCATTTTGGATGTTCTTCGTTATAAAAATTGAATATCATTGCAGATTCAAAAGGGCAGGGTACCCAAGAAGAAGGAGCGTCGCAACGACCCATCCAAGGAAACAAGTGCCGGTGAAGATTCCGGGATCGCTGCCAGTGATGGATCAAATCATCAGGTAACCGAAAATGTATAATATTACTTCAATATTTTATATTTAAAATCATGGTATAATTAAGAGCACTGATAACGTTAATATAGGAGAAACACATGGCGTGGACGGATGAGCGAAGAGCTTGTCAAGGATTGGTGTGCGAAGGGCTGTTGCTATTGTTGAGAGATGCTTTGAGAGTGCTACCGGACAGTCAGGTTGGCTCCGTTTTGAAACACGTTTTGAGAGCTGAAGTTCTCCTGGTTTTAGCTAACAATCCTGACGCCAGAGTTCGGACGGCTTTAATTAAGGTGAGGAATCTTTCGATACCATGATACGCCTAGATCGAATACGTATAATGAATAATTATGAAATTACGTTATTCCCCAGGTGACACAGACATACCTTCAGCGAGCCAGTGACGAGGAAGTTAACAAATTCATAAAGCAGAAGTACTTCATGCATTTGGCTAACCAAATCTCCCTGTATCCTGGAAGCGATCCTCTGGTGGTTGCCTTGGAGAGTTTAGCGTTGAGAGGTCCAACTTTAGCGGCTATGCCGCCTCTGTTAGCTATGATCTCGAAGGCAGCATCCACCGATCCTAATGTAGCGAGGCCAATGGTTTCTTTCACAACCGAGATGGTTACTAAGGTACCTTGGATTTAAAAAAAAATAAATAACATAAATGTAAACTGCTTCATGGATGCATGTCTTGCAGAATCCAAGTGCCTTGAGGATGTTGCTGGAGCAAGGCTTGATGGAATCCTTGGGACGTGCCCTGGTCGGTGCAGCTCACAGAGGGAGTGCAATCTCACTTTTCCGTGACATCCATGTATTGCTCGTTGCCATTGCAACGAAATTGCTGGAGTCTCCTGGTGGCCACCAGATGCAAGCCGTAACGGATCTGCACTTGGTCTTGAATCACATGGAGCTGAAGGAGAGATCTCAATGTGGAACGAACACTATGTGCGTCTCTGTCGTGAGAGACGCCCAGGTAGCACTGTTCGACGGAGAATTAGATGCTGTAACTACAAGAGTGTCCTCGCATTCTGGTTTCCGATTGCGAAGTGCAGCTTCTTACCTCGCCTCGGCTTCTTACTTGACATCGGGTACGTAGCAGTTCTTACGCTCTCTTTACCACGGTTGCTTCCTAACTAATGTCTAAATTGTCTTCAGCTTTAACAACTTCCAGTGAGCAGAGCGATCCCGGCTCAAGATCCTCGAGTTACGGCAGCATACATGGGACTCTCGGCTCTATTGTTCGGGAACCCGGAAGAGGGGAATTGAACGACCGTTTTCGTACCATTTTAATCCGAGCTGTGGACTTTGTAACGTCTTCGGATAAGTGCCCGTCTACGTCCGAAATGGAGCTGACCAGGAGATTGTTCTCCACTCTGCTACATGGCTTGGCCACGCCGTTGGAAAGGAAGAATCAGTGGAGTACCGCGTGGTCTTCTAGGTCAGATTTTAGAAAAATAACTGCCAGAATTATGGTCTGGCTCCTGGGGCCGCACCAAGTCAATGCCACCAGGGTTTATGCAGTTAGGTCTCTCATGGAGGAGCCTAAAGCGCGAGAAATCTTAATGTCTCTTCTGGAAGTGCATCCCCAGGTAAGACAATACAGCGATGAGGCATTCACGAATTAGAGTAACATTTTTTTTTTGTTTAGGTGGAACAAAAGTTTATGGTGTTCCTGTGGGATCTTCTACAAAGACGGGACGAAATGCCTAGCGTCGACGCCAGGGTCTGTGCAGAACTGAAGGAAGCCATTGACATCTGGGACTTAACGGGAAGCATTGAACAAGGTGGTTTGAACATGTGGGGCGAAGAGTTGGAGCTACTAGGTCGAGAACTGATGAAAGATCGAAACATCTGGTTGGATAGTAACCTTCCTGCAATTCAGAGGTAATGGCGTCTATCTTTTTTGGTTATTCCTTTTTTTATCTATCCATGGTGCCAACTTGCCAGAGATTTTAAATTCGCCAACTCGTTCTGCAGAATTGGCGGTAGATTTGAAGCTTTGGCAAAGCAGCTAACCGAGAGTGCCATGGCAATAACTAGAGCGGTTGTAGAAGAACAGAATCGTGAGCGTAAGGTACTGATAAATGTATTTATATCATTGATCTAAGAACTGATCCTTAGGACTCAGCTCTAATATTAATTAAATATCTGTAATGAATAGGTGCTGATGGAGAGACTAAAGCACTCTAGAGCCTTGGAAGCTCAAGCGATGGCTAGGTGGAGAGACCTTGCCAGACGATTGACTCACGAGAGAGCACCATGGCACTTCCCGGAGAGCTATCCAAGGAGCTGGGAACTGGATCCTACCGAAGGTCCTGCAAGGGTCAGGATAAGACTTCAGAGGTGCAACCTGAAAATTGAAAAAAGATTCTTACTATCGGAGCACCGAGACAAATTGAGTACGTTTCCACCGTCGTTAAAAAAAAAAAAAACAATTACACTCTTGTAATGGTAATCTTGCCCTAGGGTTTATCACTTTATTTACGAGCATCAATCAGAACGTGTGATTTCTTTTTTTCTTAGAAGCGGCAGATGTCGAGGGACCATTGTCGTACTTATTTACGTCATCTCGACAGGATACGAATGCCTCGGCTCTAATCGAAAGACTGCTTACCAGCGAAAGGATTCGGAAAATGTCTCAGGCTCGGGTCGTGACACCAGGAGCCGAATTGCCAGGGGAAACTCTTATTGGAGAATCGTGCCTGTACTTTATACCAGATAATCCGGACATGCCCCTGCATACCGATGTAATGGTCTTCCTGATGTTTAGTATTGAAATGGAAATATTCGAGGTTTTGTATAACGAATTAATATCACAGATTGCCCTGGGTGGTTTGGACCTGGCGATGGCTGGAGGGACTGCCTGGAGACTTGAGGATATCCGGGAATTGCACAGAAGGCGTTATCAATTACAAGAGAGGGCCATTGAGATATTCATTGTCACTGGTCGAACGTATTTGCTTGCATTCAATTCTTCTAAGGTATTTATAAGGGATAAGGAAATTTAGTGGATTATATAACTACCGTGCAATTTAATTTCAATCGATTCGTCTCACAGGAAAGGGACGACTTCGTCGCGGAATTGTCTGCCTGCAATTTGCCAAGGAGAATCCCAGGGGATGATTTAGGGGAAGCCTTGGCATTGTGGCGAAGTGGCACTCTGACAAATTGGGAATATATTACTTGTTTGAATAAATTAGCTGGGAGGTCCTACAACGATCTGATGCAGTATCCAGTTTTCCCTTTCGTTTTGGCAGACTACGTCAGCGAGAAGATCGACTTGAACAATTCAAACATTTATCGGTACGCCATTAAGTGAACCTTTCATCGATGAGCTTATTAATGAAAGATAATACACCGATGGATATTTTTCGTAGAAACTTCAAACGTCCCATGGCTGTCCAGGATAAGAAAAACGAGCAACATTACATTAATAATTATAACGTGAGTTTTTATTTAAATAAGCATCATTGGTTGGTTACGTTACAATGTTTGTAATCAATTTTCAGTACCTGAAACAAGCTCTCACGGAAGGTCTGAATTTAATTGCCCTGAATCAGGAGCCCTTTCATTACGGATCTCATTACAGTAATTCTGGCACTGTGTTACATTTCCTCGTGCGACTTCCGCCATTTACGAGCATGTTTCTCTGCTACCAAGGTACATGACATTTAACCATTTCAACGAGATTTCAAGCTGTAACTCAATTGATATCGTTTACCATCTTGCTGCAGATGATAATTTCGACATCCCTGATCGGACTTTTCATGCACTAGCTACCACGTGGAGATTGACAAGTTGCGATTCTACGACGGACGTAAAGGAACTCATACCGGAGTTTTTTTATTTGCCCGAGTTTTTACTTAACTCTGAAGGTAATTAATATCCGATAAGTGAAAGGACGTAGAAAATAATGGACGATTAAAACGAGGATATTTCGGCAGGATTTAATTTCGGCGTCCGGCAAAATGGTAATACGGTTGGCGACGTCGAATTGCCTGCTTGGTGTGGCGGTGACGCTCGGCTTTTTATTCTTGCTCACAGAGCTGCACTGGAGGCAGACCTCGTGAGAGAAGTATTGCCATTTTGGATCGACCTTGTCTTTGGATTTAGGCAAACTGGGAGACCCGCCGTTGAGGCTATAAACGTCTTTCACCCAGCTGTAAGTTGAAGTTCCGAGTTCAAGGAATTTCCTTCGTCTCCTCCTTCAATCACTGCATCCACTTGCAGACCTACTATGGATTCAACGTCGAACAAATCGCAGATCCTTTAGAACGGCAAGCTTGGGAAACCATGGTGAAAACTTATGGGCAAACACCTGCTCAGCTGTTCCGAGCTGCACATCCACTACCAATTCAGACCTTTGGGATACCTCCATCGAGCAGCAGTTTTCCTAGGGTCATCGAAGGAGTTGATGGTAGTAGCAGACATATGTGAAGCTTATATTTAATAGAATATGTTTTTTATTTATATATTTTTTTAACTTTTTCAGGCATCAAATGGGGTAACTACGTTGGAGCTCCTGGAAACGAACCCATGCTTTGCTGGAAGAACAAACACAGGGCTCCGCTGTCGTCTTTGATACCACTCACTACTGGCGATGTCTTTGGCTTACCCAGCTGCACTACTCTTTTGCTTGGATACAGCAAAGAAAAAGGTCTGTTATTTAAATTGGCTTTCCAAGTTCTTGCTTTAGGAATAAATCAGAAATGAAATATGATGTAATTTAGGAGCGAGCATGTTGAGTGGCACATCGATACTGGGAGCTGCCCTTGCATCGTGGGGAGGAACCGATGGAATTGCTAGACTGAAATCTAAAAAGGAACAGCCACCACGACCTTTACTGAAGTCTTCTGGCATTGATCCTGTACGTCCTCTTATAAAATTACAATTACATGTCAGAAATATGAAAGATAACGATGAAATCCATTATTTTTTCAGATCACTCTCCTAGGATCCGCGCCTGATTGCGGGCAGCTTTGGGCTGGTCATTTATCAGGAAGGATTACAGTGCACAGCTATGCAATCGGTTCTACTGGTAAAGTTGAATTTAGCTCGTCTCCACCTTCGGTGCTTCTGGCTCACCGAAACTCTGTAACAGTCATCGGTTTATCCAGAGTGTTTAGTATCGCTGTGACAGGAGATTCCAATGGAATGATTGCCATATGGGATTTAAACAGGTAAACCTTTTAACATTCACATCACGCCAAATTTTAGCCGACTTTTTATTTATATCTATGGGTGTTTCAGCTTATCATACGTAAGAGCAATAGTCTGCGAAGGTCATGCCATTAGTCTATTGTCGATCAGTGATACTTTGGGCGACATAGCGGTAACATATGAGATTCCAAATTCCCAGGAAGAAAGTCATTCTAATTCTTCAGAACTGAAAGTGTACACAATTAATGCAAGACCAGTTGGCTCGGTTTTGTCAAGGAGGAAAATTACTGCGCTCTCTTATAGCAATGCTCCGGAAGGTGTCTCCGTCAATGTAATTGCTACTGGATTGGATAATGGAGTGATTCGGTTAGTTATAACAAATTGCTTCATTGATACTTAAAGTGAACCGTATATTTTAATTGCACTTTAAAATGTACCTGTAGGTTGTGGAGTAGTTGGGATTTAAGACTCGTTAGAGAAATAGTGAATAGTAGCAAAGGATGTGGTGCCATTATAGCCTTATCTTGGTCTCTCGATCAGCATCACTTATATGCAGCAACTGATGATGCTACAGTTCTTATTTGGGAAGGAACAAGACGTTTGAGCAGTGGCACTCCAAAGTTTGTCAATTTAACATCCCTTTGACAAGGTGGCGAAACTGACAGTAAAAGTAAGAATAGCTGAACAAGAGCAGTACTGTAAATACTCCATTGTATTCACACCGACAATTGGTCTATCATTCATTGCACCTCATTTAAATTTTCAAGGAACACATACAGGTATACGCAGGCCTTTAGATGATTTATTTATAGCGACGTCCCAATGAAAGTACTACAGCGATAACGAGATTTAAATTCACCAAAAAAGAAAAGAACCAAGTACTGTTTGTAGATATTTTTAATGAGATACAGTAACACTAGAGAGTAAATTATAGATTTGTCTTGAACACATTGAAAACCATTCATGTAATGAACTGAAGTATTATCTTATCATCATTTTAATGTAAAACTTATGCTTATGCGGATATTTCGATACTTGTATTTTTGTACATGATAGTTACTTCGTGGAATGCATATGTAATGAAATGTCTATGTCTACTTATTAGTTGTGTGATATTTATGAAATTATGGCATAATATATAGAGGTAATTATATTGATTAATGTTATGATGCAATGTTTTTATCCTCATGTATGTGCATTCTCTTGTATGCATATCAATTAAATAGGATATAAAATAAGACCAATGTGGGTCCTTTATTTAAATTTCATTTAGACACGGTTCAATAATTTCGAATAGAGGATAGTATTTGCCTGTCCTTTTGGCGATCTGATGTGGAGTGTCTCCACTATTGTTCACTATGTGAGGATTGGTATCAGGATGTAAAAGAAGAAGTTGAAGGGCTGGAGAGTTGTGAGAACTTGCACATACTAAATGTAAAGGTGTTTGATCTCCTTCCGTTCTTGCATTAATATCTGCTCCATGTGCAATTAAAACTGCGATACAATCCACATTATTCCAGTGACAAGCAGAATGTAGTGGTTGCCATTTATCTTGTGTTTGTGCATCCATCCTTGCTCCAACTTTTAATAAGTACTATAAAATAATCATTATTAATTATACACTTTAAGTGAGACTTCACACGGCACAATAAATTCATTGTTACCTCGACAATATCAACATGATTTCCATAGCATGCTCTGTGAAGTGGGGTGTAACCATCTTTATCGGTACAGTGCAGTAATGAGTTGTTTTTAACATAGAGTTGCTTCACTTTAACTAGATTGCCTTCTTCCGCTGCAGTGAGCATAGCTTTTTCATCAGGTTCTGTAATGACATCAATACATTCGAACTTTCCATAATCACGAATATTATCGATTTACTATCAATCAACATTAGAACTGTTACGTCAATAATAATATTAGGTAGAAGATAAGAATTGTTCACGTCTGAACACCTAACCTTCCGCATTACGTTCGGCTTCAACTCCGGTGTCATCGTCTTCCCAAGCACTCACTTGCATACGTTCGCCACGAGGCTGCGATAGAATTTTATCGCGAATGGTTTCCAAATCTGTTATCTCATCGTCGTCCTCTTCTGATGACATTTTGCCCGGTTATTGCTTGAAAAATTAGCGACCGACTCTTTACCGTTTTCTACCAAGATACGGGTTATGCGTTGAGTATGTTAAGTTCGGCGCTACACTACGTTCGTGCACACAAGCGTAAAGTTAAAGAGGGCGCCAGGAGTATTTCTCCCTTTCCATCAAAAGCGAGCAGTGTAGGTCAGTGTAGGTAGCCCACCAACGTCAACTGCCGCATGGTATTACCATCGCGAATACATACGTGAGCCGCCAACGGCGAATGCTAGATGGTACCGCCATTGCGAGTTCGTATGCCCCTACTAGAAATATGTTGCGCCGCCCTTCGGGGTAAAAAACGGTGAAAGCTAACGTACGAAACTACAGGGCAGCACAAGATGCGATTGCGCCACCCTGCCCGTGAGCAATCACCCAACTAATCTCACTAGAGTCCCGCAAAGTCCCACAGAGTCCCGTAGAGTCCCGTAGAGTCCCGTAGAGTCCCGT
>NW_019394640.1:0-60551 GCF_000612105.2 Orussus abietinus
GATCGCGCGACCCTGCCCGTGAGCAATCTCCCAACTCATCTCTGCTTATCTCTGTCAATAATTGCCTGCATCTAGGAATTTTTCGAGCAAAAGTCTTGGCAGTACTGGGAAACGGATCGTGGAATGAATGCGTGACTCCCTTTCATCCCAAACGCGTAGTTCCTGTTTAATTGTAAACAAGTAAAACCGGTTAACCGATGGTAAGGTAGGTGGTGGTAGATGGTGCGTGGTTGGAGCGTGTGTACCGGGTGTAATTTTTTGTTTAATATTATTTTACACAGGAATACTGACAATGCCCGCTTTTAATGCACCGGAATACTTCGGTAAATTGTATTTACGCTGTGCGACTGTCCTTCCTGCAATAAATTTAAGTAGAACTCAAAAGGTAAGGTATTCTCGAGGTTTTGAGGTTATCCCAATGATGTATCATGTTTTACATAAGAGTTTTAACCAGGCAGTTTTCGTGGAAGTACATTTCTAATGATCTTACTTAAAATTTAATTAAATCCTGATAATTAAGCTGCCAAATATACCTAATATGTCAAATGTGAATGAATTCTTGTCACGTCGAATGAATTTCGTTGTTGCAGATTCTTATTATATGCTTGACCAGTGGAACGATCCTTCTCGGTGGCCTGGCGCAGTTCTTTAAAAGAAAAAGACGTTATCCTATCCCACCTTCTCGAAGATACATCAGAGATGGAAGACAGAGGTTCATTAACGCTAAGGCAGCTAATCTTGGTATGATTTGGAATAAAAATCTTAAATTTCTAATACCGTTTAACCTTTCTATATTGATTATTTTATATTTAACAATTCTTTTTAAGTATGTATTTTTTACATGCCACAGATGCTGTGTCGCAAGTATCATGGGCAAGGCGGAGCGAAGCTAGCACCCGCAGTCATGTGAGCGATAGAGCGTCCATGATGTCTTCTGCCCAAGTTGGGCCAGACGGTGACGCGAAGCTCACCCCGCAACAGTATGGCATGCTCGGTAAGTCTATATTTGATTAATTATACAAATTCAAAATGGAGCAAAGAGAATAACCCATTGAGGTACTCAGGAATTTGCTCTAATATATATTTCATCGACCACTCCGCATTCTGTGGACGTACGTTAAATATTACGTATACGGTAGATTGTTGACAAAATTATGTAGTCTTGCACACACAATATTTGCTCTCCTACCTATCCAAGTTAATGTTAGAGATACCCAAGAAACGAATTTCAACGCTTGGAAGGTCCAAGGGATAATTAACGACTTCGGTAACTGTGCAGTCACACGTCCAACATATACATTACGTTTATATTTACATGATAATGTACAGTACAGTAGGTAATCCATAAATATCAATCTTTAAAGCGCGAATACTGTCCAAGACAACTTCCAACAATGTTAAGATTCACGTGCTGGTACTCACGGCGGCATTTATTTCTTCTTCTTTCATGGCCTTCATATTACAGAGTTATAGAAAAGCTTGTAGTACAATGCATGTGCAGTTTAACATTACATCTCAGAAATGTTATACATGGACTTAATTAACGATAGCTTTAATTTCCTTTATTTCAACGTGTGCTATGTGGACGAACGCCGATTATAGCTTCCGCAACTTGGGTCTTTTTGACGGGCGTACATTTACCGATCGAATGACCGTCTAGAAGCGAACGAAGCATCGCACTTACCACCTCAGCTCATCGTTTCTCAACCCTACCGCAAAAAAAGGAATAATACTTCCCATCTTTCGTCCTCGTTTCCATCAGACGCTCCTGAACATCTTTTATCAACTCGCAGTTAAGGCGATATCAAAGTCGCACCTAATAAATCAATCGTTTATGAAACTTTTCTTCAAACTGGATGTACCATATCGTTTGAAATTTGTTCACGTGAATTGAGAGATTCGAGTTTACTTTTTAATTTTTCATAGAAAATGAAGTTTGATGGATGTCAGGGTCTTCCTTAAAGCCTCTCCTATTCGAGCGATAATTGTTCAAACAATTCGGAGCACCCCGTTTTCAGAAAAAATGTCCTAAAACCTAAAACGATTGATTCCTTAGCAGTCACTTTTCATATCACCTTAAACCATCGCATATTATACCCCTACTTAATCCTAGACTTACAAGATCCATCAACAAGCCCAAAACGAACGTAACAAAGCATGTCCTCGTCCGATGCGCCGCGAGCGATAAAACTAAACCGACAATACGAAACAAGTCACTAGACGCGCCGTACTCGCAAACTTACTTCCCGTAGAAAAATGATGAATTAAATAATTACGATGTAACAATTTATTACGCCTAGATCGCGACTCCTCAGCCGGGCAATTATATACATATCGAAGCCTCCCCCTAATATCTGCATTTCGCTGATTCAGCGGAAAGCAGAGGCCATCGAGCGTGTCTCTGGAATGTCGATCGCGGGCTCGCAGCTTTCTAAGGACGAATCCTCTCTTTCATTTTTTTTTCCCATTTCTTTTTTCACGATTCTCCGATCTCACCCCGGCGAGCCCTTCCGCCTTTCTACCGGTACTCCCTTATGTGCTACCCTTTATAAACCTTATAAACTTCTAAAATTACACTGCGATCTCAAAAATATAGCATAGCTGCTTCATTTAGCGCATTTCTTTCTCTCTCTCTCTCTCTCTCTCTCTCTCTCTTTCTCTCCCTCGCCGACTCTTCCTGGCCATGTAAGTCGGCCTTAATGAACGCCCCCTACTCAGTGTAGCAAATCGTAAGACGCGCAAGGTTAAGGGTTGTAAAGGTCGGTAGACACCGAACGAAGTCTCGAAGCGATCGGAGGCTAGCTAGTCGAGCCGAGGTCAGGCTGAGTGAACGTAGGACTCTTAACGAAGGCAGCCGATCGGCCGAAGGACAATTTCCGCTCCCGGGACAAAAGGGTTAATGCAACCCCCTAATCGGTCGAGTCCTCGGTGATAACGTGGACGATGCCTACCCTCGTGGCCGCGGTCGCTTGTACTCTCTCAATATCTCCTGAGACTAGCTCATAGTCAATAGATTTTTCTTTCCTCTCACTATATACTATACGTATATATATATATATATTTATATATTTATATATTTATATTTATATTATATATTAAATGTCAAGGTTCTGTCTTAAAGGCAAGCATATGTTAGCGACAGAGCCCAACCCCGCGCGGCCTCTGGTAACATAGCCAAAAAGACTCGTCCGATCGAAGGATCCCCAGTGAACGGATTAGCCCTATCAATCGGGATTAATTAATAGCGGTAACTAGTTCCCCGCAGTCCTTTTTCTTCTCCCCCGCTCCGGCCATCTTCCTTACCCCCCGCCCCGCTTTCGCCGGTATTTAGTACTCTAGAAATCGAATCTCGTTACTATATTGCCGTTGCTTCCCTTAGTCTCGAGCCCGGGGTGCCCGGTCGACGCGAGTAGACGTTGGGGCCTCTTCACGTGATCCTGGTCAGGGCCATCACCAGCAGGCTCCCGAGGACGAAGTCGCATCTGCCGAAACCCCCTGCCGCGGAGCTGGGCCCCTCCACCTTGTCCTTAAGGGAGAGCGGGCCCCCGTCGTCGCTCTGCATGTTCGTTGTGTCGGACTTCTTCGGCGGTATGATCATGTTCTCGTCGGGATTACGGGTTTCCTCGTCGATCTCCTCGACGGTCTGCTTCTCGTCCTCCTGCCCGTGGAAGATATCGTGGACGGCGCCGAGCGCCGCGATAACGGTCGTCGTCGTCGGCTCTGTGGTCGTCGTTGGCGGCTCCGTCGTCGGCACTAAGCTCTGGTTCTGCAGGAAGTAGATAGGCCCGATCTCTGGGTGCACGTCGAACATCGTCTCCTCGCGTCGGATCCCACTTATCGGACGTGACATCCCGGTGCCGTCCTCGTAGTGCGATACTATTTTCCCGGTGTACGGCACCTCCATGTCCGTGTAGTTCGCCCTCAGGGTCACGTTCACTGCTGTGCCTGGCTCCAGGATCACCTCCACCCTGTTGATTGGACAAAGAGGTTGAGACGGTTCAGTCAGAGGGAAGGAGGGGTTTTCAGGATCTCCAAATTACACCCCTCGCGACGATCACGAGGAAAAAATGGCGAATTTCGGATTGTCTAGTTTTTCTATTTTCTTTTTTTTGTAAAGAGAGATCACCTGTCTTACTTTCCTCCATTCTTCGGGGGTACAGGGGATACTCACGTGTGCACGCTTGTGCGATTTTCCTTTTCTTCGATGCCCCAGACGATATCGGGCAGCCTGGTCTTGTTGATGAGCGTCACCGAGGTGTTGAGACCCTTCAATATCGCATGGCCTTGTCCCCAGTACAAAGTATAATTATATGCATAACCGAAAGCCTCCGCCACCTTGACCGGCTTGTCATTAGGGTTGCTCAGGACGGCCTCGCCGAGGACCAACGGGATTCTCTTGAAAATTCGCTTTTTCGCAAAATTCAACTTAACCGATGTCAACTCGTAGTGGGTCGGCTCGGTCTCCACCAGAACTTCACCGGACTCGGCGGACTCTTCCCGGTCGTTCTGAAAAAGGAAGGATATATTCATCCTCTAACCAAGGATCCACGCTTTCCTGCGTAAATCAGTCACCCTAGGATCCATTAAACGTAATTTATTATTATTTACCCAGCGTAAAGCCCCGTCGACCGGCCACGTGATTAACGACCATTACCCATTATATGCTAAGGAACGGAAAATTGAATTTGACACGCATGAGTGAGGTACTCGTGACACGTGGACCCCAATATCCCCGTTTATGAACGGCAACTTAGATTCAATAAGTACCGGATACCTTATTGGTGTATCTTCACCCTTAAGATTCCATCCCTTCGGCATTCTATGTCGTATGTTCACGTTCGCAATTCCCAAACCCACGCAATCCGGAAAATGAAAACCTTCCCAAGGTCGCCTCGTAATTCTTACAATTTCCGGAAGGCTACCTTCCTCTTTGTTAATCCGAAAAATGCGGCATTACTTCATTCTCGCGACGCTTAAGAGATTAAGGGAACTGAGCTGAACGTTTAGTGCCTGGGGAACGAGTCGCGCCGTTTTAACCGACCTAACCGTCCTGATTGTTGCGAAAAGAACAAAATAAACGCGCGTTGTTTCCTTTTAGCTGATTCGAAAGACTTTATTCATTCCAGAGTCACGTTTACCGAGATAGAAATGGGGCATTCCCGGGGAGCGATTCATCGAACCGACACGAGTCGAAGTAATTGATTCGAGTTAAACTTCTAAATCCTCCGTCGAACGACAGAAATTCCAGTCTGATTTAATTTGCTAAGAATCGCAGAGTTCATTTCTCTCATCAGATCCTCCAAGTCCTCGGAATGGTTCAACTGAATCGATCTTTGAGACATCCTAGAATGGAATGGTTATTCCATTTTATACGAGCCATTCAATTTCTGTCGGCAAACGATTAAAAAATAGAGAATATCGTGACTCGACTAAGATCGATAATTTCGACTGGAATTATCCTGGGGTCCTTATATGACATCCTGAGATTTATATGAGGTAAACACTTTAACTCGCTGAAATTTCTGCCGGCAACGATCAACAGAATGGAGTATCTAGAGGTTCGACTAGGATCGATAGTTTCGACTCGAGTTATCCTGACGTTTTTATCTGCAATTGCAAGACTTATGTGAGGAAAACACTATCGACTCGCCGACATTTCTGCCGGTGACGATCAAAAGAACAGAGCATCTAGAGATTCAACTAGGATCCATAATTTACACTCGAATTACTCCGGCGTCCTCGTATGTGATCACGAGACTTATGCGAGGAAAACACTTTCGATTCAAGGATGGACGTCGACTCGAGCAGCCCCAGGATCGATACTCACATCCTTGACGTAAGTGATGGTGCCGAGCCTGTCGGTGGGATTGAAGGTGCCGACGTAGTGGGTGAAGTTGGAAGTAGATTCATCCCCCTCGGAGTCGGGCACGACGTGTCGGGCGACGTACATCTTTTCGGTAGCCACGGCTCCCACGGGCACCTGGTGATACTTGTCCCATCCGACCCAGCCGACCCTGGCGGCGCTGTCCACGTTCTCTAGGAGCTCGAACCTCTCATAGGCCTTGACGTACCCCAATAAGGACACCACACAGCGCTTTTCACCTTTGATATTCCACCCCGTCACCCAGATGCCTGTGTGCAGCGCTCGGCACACGAAAACCACCCCCTTGGTCGACTCCACCCGATCCGCCTGATTGTTGTACGTGCCGTCTGCAATTGGATTTAATTAATTTGTTGATTAATTTTGTGGGAAGGGTTTAAAGAGCTCTATAGATACCTCGGCTAAAAGTATCCGCGAGCATAAAGGCGTCCATCTTGCATGACAGTGACCGTAAATGTACCGGTAAGGGTTGGAGAGCCTTAAGGCGATACGAAAGTGGCGTCCGAGAGCTCGATCGTTAATGTAACTTTTCTTTAAATTGCAAGTACCTAGTTTTTTTTTTTTTTAATATTATCACGTGAATATGTAGACCCTAAGGAAGGTCTTGAAAAAATTCCAACGATTTGCTGCAGTTTGGAGGAAGGTATCATACACGAGAACCCTTAGACGCAGTTTTCGCATCACCTTAATGTCGCAGGGGCATTACCTTCGGCTTGCTCGTACTTGACGAAGGCACCGATCACGAAGTCCTTGTTCGAGTCGTAGTGGGTGTGAGGTATCCAGTTCAGGGTGCTCGACGTGATCAGCTGATGACTGTACTTGGAGAGTATGTGCACGCTGTTATCAGCCCTTGCTGCGCTGAGCAGCACGCAGAGCAGCACGACGATGGCTCCTCTCGAGGTCATCTGAAATTCGAGGATATCAGTCATAGATGATCCGAGTAACTAGCTAAAGGAAATTGAGGCACATCGGGTCATGACAGTACTTATTATTGTAGAGAATAATACTCGTACAGTCGAGCAAGCCGTCAATTAAAGTGATAAGATAAACGCTGATTGATATTCTTAAATTTAGACATGAAAATGAGCACTGCTTATGCACGTCAAGGTGCACCTCAAATTAGCCCTTGCGGAGGAAATAATTTCATAGGAATAGCGTAGATAGAGACAGTTTATATTTGAAACTTCAATTTCGAGTCGATTTTCCAAAATAGTTATGAGCCACGATCGTTCGTTTAGACTCGTTGTCCAACTTTTTGCTCGTGCACCGGCGAGGCTAGGAATTGCATCCATTCGAGATGCAGTTATGGCCTCTTCGCCAAAACCCATCGAAATGTCGGGCTTCCCAGTGTCCCCGGTCGCGAGTAATTATTTTTCCTTTCCGCGACAGTGAGTGCAGGGTTTTTAATTTAGACATTCATTAAAGTCTGTTACAACCACCGGGTCGTTTTCGAGGAATCCGATTCCGTGCGCGAATTCAATAGATTAATTCCTATTGACTTCGATAGAGGATGCAGCTCGTTCTACGAGTCCTGTGAGAGTTAGATATGCTGTTACGTAATTTCGTTTTTTGGCCTCGGGTCTTGGTCCCTTTAAGGTGATATGAAAGGCGTCGCTTATACAGCTTTTTTTCGGACTGGATATACAGAATCTTTTGAAATGTTGTCACAAGCATATTGAGGCCCTAGGGAAGGTCCCGACACCCATGAAATTTCATTCTATTTATATTTGTTGACAGAATTTGGGAATTTTTATAAAACATACAATTTTGCGAGTGCCAGGGCCTAGGGCCTCCATACTCACATGGCAAAATTTCAAACAACTTGGTGCAGTTGGTTTGCAGAAAAGTTTTATAAACAATTGACACTTTCATATCATCTTAAGATATTTGCTACGTTGAATACTTTGGTTAATCAAGTGTTAGCTCATTTAACTCGGTTTTTTGCGTGTATTTCATTTTTCTGGTGCCATGTCGGTGATCGTGCGGTACCTCAGGGCTAGATATGCTGAAAATCCTATCAAGGACGACCCAAGTCGATGGACCTTCGAGGTTAAATTTCTGCTTAGTGCGCGGCACGTATCGTTGACGTTAACCGGGTTCGGGATTAAATTCAAGAGTAACTGGATCTCGTTAGCCTCTCTCCGGTTTCCAGGCTCGTCTACGTTGGCAGAATCGCAGAATGCGACGAATGCTCGTGTCGCGCACCGCAAACGCTTCTGCGTTATGCCGCATCCTCGCTTACTGTTAGATGAGCTCACCTGGGAACCGCTTTTTCTCCCAGCGAGTACGCTTTGCGACATTTTCCAAGAGACCCTGCCGGAACACGTCATCGCAGAGATCGATGGCTCCATAAATACCCATCGACTCGCGGAATCGAACCTTCCGAGAGAATTTATCTTTCTACATTTTTCTATCGATTATGGGAAATTTCTTAAGCGCCATTTAGGTTAACTTGAAAGGAGATTTCGAGTGGCTTTTTAATATTAATTACCGGCATTTTTTAAACGTCGTTAAGTAAACTTGAAAGGAGAGTTCGAATACCGTTGTGGATTTTTCCACGAGATCGCGGACTTTCTTTTAGACCCAATTTTCTCTGCAGATAGTGCTGATAAATACAATTTCCGGGAAGGTGGCAAGGAGTCATCAACAGTGCCGGATCAACATTAATAATCATTGATGGTTCGTTTTGTCGCAAAAAATGCACTCTTGAATTTTATGGATTCGTCCGTGAATTTATGGGAGATCCCAATATGTTCCTTATCAAGTACTCACGCGGTGTGGTCCTAACGGCAAAAGTAACTGATATCATCCAGTGATATCGAATAATTAAATAATAAAAAAAATTACAAAACAGTACATGTCAACATTGCATCGTAAGGACAGCCAGTTATCAACCCAGTACTTGGAAGTACTGCTATTTGAGATGCATTCATGCTGGAATGCGTCCATGCAGCGCGTCTTGCTATGCATTTTTTTATATCACTGGTCAGTAAAATAGTTCCCAGAATTCTTGTAAAAATTCCGCCGTATTTTTCCTTTTTTGCCTAGACGGAGGAAACGGTTTCTTAGTATCGCTTTGGTAATATGGAGAACTAATTCCACGTCAAAGGAACGTGTCTCGGGGTCCCTGTGCTCAGATCGAGCAAGAGTCTGCACAAAAGCGGAGGGTATTGAGAGTTATACATTTTCTTAAGGCAATAAGAAATACAAGACAGGAAAGTACGTGCGACCATTGTTTCCCATTCCGTGGCCGTTTCGCGTTGTAACCACGAACAGGCTTTCCGAGGTACCGCAGCTGTGTGTCGCATGGCTCCTCCGCAAAATGAAACATTTATTTCTTCTGGCCTGAAGTCAAGGAAATGCACACGATGTCTCGATACATGAATATCGATACCAACAGGTCCATTTGTCGAGTGGGGAAATTACGAGCGATCTCCCGATATTTCATAATAATAATTACTTTTCTTTTATTATTATATACATCGTCTTAACACCTCACATCTCCAGTGAAGAATTATTTATTTGGCCTTCGAACGGTTTTTCTACGGAATAAAAACCGCCTTCTCATATTTAATTATAGCGCTGAAGATGACTAAAATTCATCTCGAAATTTTCACCGAGGAAATTGGCTCTTTTTTCGGTGTCTCGCTCTCGTTCGAGGCCGACCCAATTTGCCAGAAACGACGAAAAACGAAGAAGACTTCTTGCTGGCTCGAAAGACCTTGCATTACCAAGAAACGGGCTGTGCAATTATCCCTCTTAAAAATGGAATGATTGTTTACTTGGGCAGCAAGGGAGTTTTCTACAAAAAAAAAGTGCCCCTTTCAAATTCAATTATAGTACTAAGGGTCACTAAAATTCATCTCGAAATTTTCGCCGAGATAATTGCCTCTTTTTTTCGGTATCCCGCTCGTTCAAGGTCGACCCTATTTACCAGAAACGCCGAAATACGAGGAAGTCCTTGCCGTTGCAGAAAGTCCTGCCCGAGTAAAACATGTAGCTTGTGCAATTGTCCTTTAAAAACTACGATTGATATTTTACCGGGTTCAGTTTTACCCTGCAGGGGTGTGCTGGATGATAAAAATGTGACCGTCGTACTTTCTGCGAAATGAGACGTTTCTTTCTCGCGCCTCACTCTTGTCCCAGAAATGGGTCTTCTTTGGTTATGCGAACTTTGGTGCCGCCTCTCTCAGACATTTCGAATCCTTTGGCTCGGCGCCGAGACGAGTCGCTTTACTGCTGACGTTAAAGTTCAACGCTCCTAAGGGACACCAAGAATCCAGTTCGGGGTATGAAAAGCAATCACCGCACCTATCATGACCCGGATATTGGAGCGAGTCGGAGGATTATTCCTTCTCCCCCGAGGAAAATTTTATTTCACTCCTCAGTGTGATTATTTTGCCAATTTCATCCCCTGATAAACGTATCCCATGTGCTGATGTTAAATACACTGCTCGTGAAAATAATCAAACCCCTTAAAAATCAAAATCCTGCAAACCGGTGAACTAAAAAAAAAAAAAAGTTCGGTCATCAGACAATCTTAGTCTTTAAGTGTAACAATTTATCCCCGCAATTCAAGCGCGGCTTTAATGTAAAGAAAAATTTCCGTAAATTCATCCCATTGAGACAAGATCAGAAATCCTCAGCTCTCGAATTTCCTGCAACTTCTGAGCAATAAAAATCCTGACATGTTTATTCAGCTCGTATCTAGGGGCTTTAATATTTCTCCCCGGTGACGGCGAGGCGATAGTCATGGAAGTTAATTGTAATAATCGCGGTTTCTCGGGGATTACACCGGAGGAGAATTGTTTAAGCCGGTAGGAAATGTCGGAGACCGGGATGAATAGTTGCGAGGCTCGATCCTGCTCCTCGAGTCTGATTTGCACATCGCGTGGGCTCTCGCTTTCGGATCCGTTATAGTTGTACTTATACGTATCCGTTACTTAGGTATCCCCGGGAGTAGTGCACTCGTGCACTCGCTGCATCGCAGTAAACGTATGCCGGTCAAGTCGTACCGGTCGACGAGCTGTCGTGCTCTTTGGTCTCGATCGTTACCGGAGGTGCGCGCAACTTCCCGAATCGACGGTGATTTCCGGTAGCACCTTTACGGCTCTACGAGCAGGGCCCATTGTGGCCGATAGTCCACAGGCACTGCCCATCATCGATATAGATCAGCCTCCAACGTGAGGTGCATCGATAAATCAGAAAAAACCGCTATGGAATTAATAAATCGATAAAGATGGGACCATACGACCGTCAAAAACGACGTGCGTTACGACGGACGTTGTGATATAACAAAAGCGACGCACGTCGCTCGTGTCTATAACGGATCATGAGATACCTCTATGATGGGGATTAAAACGACTGATGCCGAAATGACGAATGACTAAAAATAAAGGAATTATGAAAATGGCAAAAAAAAAAGATATTTGTTTTAGGGTCATTTATTTTTCGAGGAGACTGTGACGTTGTCATTGAGGTAATATCGTGGTCAATTGCTCCATGGGGTGCATATCTCCCCTCGTAGTGTGGATTTACTTGACCTGAATAGCAACTTAAAGTGCATATTATGCGTTTGCTCTTATAGGGTAATTTATCTGTAATAAAGAGTGGAGGTATCAGAGTGGCGGATTATTTTATCCCCGATTTAGACTCGATTCGGCGTTTATTCCGAGACAATTTCGATTTCTCCTTCTCAGTCGGAGAAGTTACCCCAAGGTAGCGACAACGATTAGATTCAACCCTGACCGAAACTCGAGGTCTCAATATACAGCTGATTACCAGCTGATACTTATCCAAATCATTAGCATCGTCGTCGGCCGACCTTTCGTTCTTTCTGAAACGGGAGCAAACACTGCATCGGTGCATTTACCGGTGCATCTGTTATTCCGCGACGCGAGCACGGGGTTTAAGATATTTTCCTCAAGAAATTGGAGCAAACCCGACGTGAAAACAAGATTTCAGATATTTCTCTTTAAGAATAGGACTCAATAAAACAACTCAGAACAAGATTTTCGATATTTTTTTCTTTGAAAATAGCAGTCAATAAATCGAAGTCAAGATTTCAGATATTTTTTTCTAAAAATAGGAGACAACTGAACTCGAAAATAAGATTACAGATATTTTGCTTACAAAATAGAAGACGATAATCCGGCACCAAACAAGCGCCGATATCGACCCACCACGCAAAACCCATTGGGCTGCAATTTATCCTTTTCTACCGAAGCGCGTCAAGAGAGGGGGAGAGTTATTTTATGTAAACGCTTGAATTCCGCTTTTAGCCGCAACAGAGGGTCGAAATCCCCGATGATCCGTCCGCGTCGCGGTACGGCCGCCGATTATCCCCCGCAACGAGGGACGACGGAATCCCGTTTTATCGCGTCAATTGCCGCGGGGCGTTTCGATCGTTTTCAATTTCCACCGTTGAGTGGGCACCCTGACCCACCCCCTCGGGCACCTGTGAAATAACAGGAGCGTCGAGGCCACCCCCGTCTTCCATTAGCGCTTCTCCATGAGTAAACGTTAATGGCGTCGCGCCGCGTGGCCAGACGTGCTCGTAAATCCCGGCTGAAATATATTGGAGGTCACCGGAATCGATACGAACCCTTCTCTAGATTAATTAACCCTTACGATACTACCGGTGACTATAGTCACCCATCATTGCATCCTCGCGGTATCCTCTGGTCATCCATTAACGCTCACTCCCTGTATCTTACAGACGAATATAGTCACTGGTTAAAATGTTGCATTGATTTACAACTCAAATCGAACTTCTTCATTTTTGTTTCTTCCTATTTCTTTTTACTACAGATCTCTAATAACCCCGTACGATAACGCCGTATTCACAATTCCAGAATTCGCACAGAGATAGGCATAGCCGTCTCGAAAGAGTCAACTTTGAACAACGAATATGTTTTGTTAGTGCATAAATATAATACGTTATTCCTTTACCTACATACATAAACGAGTTTCCTGACTGATACTCATTATCACCCGGCCGTAACTGTTTAGTCCAGACACGTGAAATTTTGAGGACATATTTCTTTTGACATGGGCTCATCATGAAGAGATTTTTTGAAACTCAACCTTAAGGGGGTGAAAATAGGTCAGATGTATTATAAATCTCTTAATATCTTTGAAGCCGGCTTAGATATCGACTTGACTTTCACTGAAACAGTCAAAATACAAATGCCTGAAACCCAATTTCAGGATTTTTCCCTATCCAACCCCTAACGGGATGAAATTGAAATGTGAGTGCTTGCACATATCGCTCGCGAAGCAACGTCGGGGGGGTGCCAATTTTTCTAATATCTTCGAATCGACGATATTCATCCGTTTTTGAATACATGTCAAAAATGGCGAGAGCCATATTGGCATTTCGAGTAAATTTCGGATTCCTCAGATTTTCTTTATTTTTTTTTTTTTTTCATTTGTATATAAATGGCCGCCGCGGTCACGTGTCGAAATTCTCACATGGAGAAGCATGAAATCGCGGGGCGTAGAGAAGAATGGCGGAGAAAATGAGAAGAGCCGAAACGCGGAAAAGGCGGGTCGGTAATCGCGGGATCTGCCGGCGCTCCCGGCAGGAAACGGGGCACAAAGGGGCGTGAAGCGGGAGAGAGAACGACAGAGGAAGAGAAGCCGACGCAACTAGGTGCAAATAACGAGCGGTGTCGCTCGCAACCGGTCCGCGCCGTGCGCGCGCACCCACGCGGGATTTAACGCGCGCACGTGTGTCGCGCGCGCGCGCGCCCCCACGACACTGAGCCGTTCTCGCGCTGGTGTACGCGCGGCGCAATGAGCGAGCACGCAGGCGCAGCGGCGACGTTGCGCATCCATTGTGCGCAGTCGCGGCGCCCGCCGTTCCAGAACGCACGTGCACGCAGGAAGGACAAAGGCGCGTAATCGTGACTACACGTTTGGGAAGAAGGGATATCCGATTACTCGGTTTACACTTGGGATAAGGATATTTTCTCTCGATAAGCGACGGTAAACTTACGGGCGTCGGAAAAGGGCAGGATGAAAGGGAGACTGTTGGTTCCGTGATCCTTGAATCCTTAAAAGATCCTTGGAAGAAGAGGCCTGGAGAGCTCTCGGGGGTGGGGCGGCTGAATCGTGAATCCGAGAGACGTCTCTTGGGGTGAGGCAAAGAGGGACCTCAAATTTACCGACTAGATCTGGGTGAAATTGGTTTAGGACTTGACTTTATCTCTAAGTCATCTCTAAAGATCGTTTTACGTTTTTTTTTTTTTATCACGTGGAAATGACAGAACCTTTGGGATGGACTAATATTATTGAATTAATTTTTTTTAATTTTGGGAGATTTGATAATTGATTAGTAAGTTGTCAGAGACATTTTTAGAAAGATGAGGCATCACTTTAAGCGATACCGGTAAACGAATTGAAATTCTAAACAGTACTCTGACGAACTTGGGAAAGGGAAGTTATTAATGACCTCCTAAAGAAACGATCACCGAATTGCCTGAGTCATCAAATTGACATTACTTCACGCTAGGGTTAGTCATGTTTCGTTCTTTCAATCTTCCACGCACGATTACGTGGGCGGTTTTACCGGTAAACGGCCCGAATGCCTTTGGAATGATTTGAGAACCAAGTGGAAGGAAACATTGGAGGCAATTGAGAAGTCATTTAAGATTGTGATCGATCGATCGATCGGAAAGCACTCCCGGCGTTATTTCCGATCGTTTTCCGTTCGAAAAATCCAGACTAACGATTCAAATGTGAAATGTCTTAAAGTAAAAAGAGCAAAAGTGAAATTGCGAACAATTGAATGGTCTTTTGATCCTGCCCTAAAAGAGGTCTCATGGTCATTCCTCCTCTGAAAAATCGAGACTTTTAAAATGCAACAGTCAAAAGTCCTAAAGTACAGCTCTGAAAGTCTTATTGCGCAAAAAGTTTCATTACCAACACTTGAATGGTGGGTCTTTTGGCCCTGCCCTAAAGCGGGCCTCATGGCCCCCCAGAGAAAGTCTCGACACTTTAAACGCGAAGGTACTCGTTAAATACAAGGGGAAACCTCCGTACACGGTCAAAAATCACTAAAGAACGGCGCCAGACTTTTATGAGCCGCACTTCGGTGCTAAAATAGCGCCTCTTTTCAAGGCCCTTTTTTCCCCCACGTCAAGGATATTTTTCGCGCGAAATTGCACTTTATGAAGCGCTTTTCGCCGGTGTCAAGGCGCTTTATGCCCTGCCACAAAGGTACGACTAGTGAAACGGCGGTGGAAAACACATCCGCGACGATATAGAGGCTAGAATCGATATTTCGAAGGGGAAATTCATCCGCTCGGACGACATTTCCTCCCCAGATTTTGCCCGATTGCATTCCGCCGGTTTATTCTCCATTAAGCACGCCTGTAACCTACTGACCCCCAGCTGCCTACCGCTTTTATAAGCCACGTCACGGGGAATTTATTTAATTGAGAGCGGCATTATTCCATCCCGTGAGAGAGGATAAGAGAGGAGCAAGGACGGCCCGACTGTCGGCTTCTTCAAGAAAGGGACGACCTACATCCTTTTGTCGATCGATCGTCCCCGCCGGAAGGATGCGCCTCTATGGCCTCAAGCGAGTGTCTTTTCCAATTTTCAATTTTAAAGGCACCTCTAAATCGCAACCACCGAAGTCGGGCCGAGTCTTCGAGCTAACATTTGACACCAAGAGGACACTCGATGAGCGCGGCTAGATAAAATGATTTTAATACATTTTATTCGTTAAAGAGGTTTATTTAAAATTGGAAGATAGGCCTTGAGCCTCCCAACTAACGTTTAATACCGAAAACCACGACTGGATAACTTGGTTTTAACGAATTATATTTGTCCAAATATTTTATTTAGAGCAGTGGAAGGAGACATAGATAGTTATGCAGGAGGAAGAGCTTTTATCTTTTGGTTTTGACAATGGGCGTCATAGGAGACGAACAAAGGGCTTGACGTCGCATCAGGGTATCACCCTGAATGGTAATTAAATCCTTTATCCGGGGTCTGAATAAAATTGAAAACTTGTCGATTTTTAGACGTTACCTTGGCAGCTCTTTATCGAAAATTCTTTTAGCCGGAATGAATGTGTACGAGTGAGGTAAAAAGAGACAACGAGGAGCCGTAAAAGGAGCGGCGCTCTCGGCGGTTTCCCAAGAAAGGGACAGCCTGCTTCCTTTTATCGATCACTCTCCTCGACAAGACGTGCCTCAAAGGACTTCATGTTTTGAACCTTTAAAAGCGAACTCGCACATGTGGCACGATCAAACTCAATTCGTTCTTTCCCGAGCTCGACGGCTCGCCAGTGCGTGACGTTAAACGTGAAACGCAACAAAAGCTTGTTCACTCTCCGATACATTTAGCTAAAAAAAAAAAAAAGATACATTTGAAACTAAAGACCCCGAGGTCGAAAGTTGAGCTCTCCTATACATCCCCCTCTTTCGTAATAAACAAAATTTCCATAATCGCATGTAATAAAATTGCAAAAATCAAAATCCAAGCTTCGGTGGGAGAAGAATGTTGCAATTGTTTTCTCGGTATATTTTTATCTTTTAATTAATGTGACGTTTTAGGTAACGCAGAAATGAAAATCCTAATTTTCATGAATTCATGCAGTAAAATTGCAGATACAAAAATCCATGGTTCGAGGGAAAGAAGTGTCTTAATTTTATCCTGGGTACATTTTGATTTTTAAATTAACACGGAGTTTCAGAGAAATATCGTGACGTTTTTGTTTTTTGAGTCTTTTTTCTCATTGGCCCACTTTCCATCGGCGATCGATCGGCGGAAGGCCGAGAGGAGCCCGAAAAGCAAACATGGAAACTTGGAAATGGGCGAATTCTAACCGAGGTTCGGCCCAACTCGATAGCTCGACGGTTCGTGGCATTGAATAAGAAACGCGAACTCGACACTTGGCCCGAAGGCTGGTTCTGCTCCCAACTTATGTAAATGCTTGGAATTTTTCTCGAGGGATTCGGTAACGCGTGGGCAGCATTGGTACGTACTGACGAAACGTTTCGAGTTAGTGCCCAAGATATCTCTTAACTGCACTTACTGGCTATAATGACCGATCGAGCGTCAAGGAACGAGTCGGGTATTTAAATTAAAAAATTGCTCCATCTCAAGTTTAACATAAAAAAAATTCACATAACCGCTAGTCGCATAGAAATATGGCCAAGAATAATTTAAACGATTCCCTTCTCCTTAAGAAAAAGAAACTGCATAAAAATCAAAGCTTAAAAGAAGAAAAACAGGGGCGCAAAAAAATGAAATCGAGTGGCCAGACGTTTACTTTCCAAGCGTTTACTTTCCTACAATTGTGGAATTCTCGGTGCATTCCCGTAAAAGCAATGTCATTGTCGCCACGACTTTTTAAAGAGATCTTCAGACCGAGACGCGACTCGCGGACGCCTAGACGGAAATATTTTCCGCGCGTTCTCCACGGGCCGGAAAAACGGCGAGAGAGGCGTGGGTAGCAAAAAGAAGACGTTTCCGGGGGAGAAGCCCGGCCAGGGGGATGATTCTCGGAGAGAGAGCCTATCGTGTGGATGGGGCTCATTCTGTGCCGCTTGAATGCCACGAGGAGGCGAAGAATAAGACCGAGGAGGAGGAAAGGGGGAGAGAGAGAGAGAGCGGATGGTGTCTGGCGGTGCAAGTTGAGCGCCCTGGAAGAAAGGGCCGCCGGCTCCCGAGGGATCCTCGCTCGAAAACGGGATTTTCATCTCGGGAAGCGGGACTCCTCCGCGGGTCTTCACGGGGAGAGCCCGGGATTCCGGAAGATTGAATCCGTGAAAAGGAGGACCGCGAGACAGCTGCACGAGTTTCGGGGAATGGCATTCACTTGCACCGACCGATGCCCCAGGTGAAGTGCCTTCAGTCGTGCCTCACCTGGGATAATACCGTTGTGTGGTGTCAGAAAATGCCTTTGATGAAAATGGAGAGATTCAAAGAGGCATGAGATGTGATGTCACGAGATAAACTCTTATATCGCGTATTTTAGACCTATTGTATGTAGGAAATCTAAACATTTTAGGTGCACGAATTTTGGGGAATGGCATTGCGCCGTACGATGCCTCAGGTGAAGGGCCTTCAGTCGTGCCTCACCTGGAATAATACCGTTGCGTTGTGTCAGAAAATGCTTTTTATGAAACTGGGGAGAGTTTAGACAGGCTTGAGATATGACGTATAAATAGTGTATACAATTTTATACGAAACACCTCTCAACAGGTTTTCAGGGAAAACTCGAAATTCCGGTAAAATAGCATGCTCTTGCGCCGCGCGATGCAGCAGGTGGAGTACATGACTCACCTGGAATAATACCGTTGTATTATTTCAGAAAATACCTCTGATGAAAACGGGGGGATTCACGAAAATTTAACGAGATGCGATGTAAAGATACATATATTATATCCACGTGTGTTACACCTATCGGGTACGCGTGGAATTCGATTATCTCGTTTTTTTTTTTTTTCTTCGAAAGCAACGCGCTGAAAAACGCCACCGAGGTCGAAAGAACACGTAATGACCACCTGACTGAGGAAACCTCAGGAAAGGGAAACGCCCTGTAACGGGGAACACTTGCATGGACTTCGGCTCCTCGCGTGACCACTGGGTCATTCAACTAGGAACGAAAAACAAGGAACGAATTTGAAGAAACGAGGGACACCTGACTGGTACCCCGAGTCCTCGTGTCCGGGAAATGACACTCGGGAAGGTACATTTCCGGGCGAACGTAACCTCCCTAACATAAAAACCCACGCCTACTTTTCTCATACCAATGCATTGTCTCAATGTCCCTTTGGAACGGATTAAATCTCAGGAGTGAGACCTCTCAAAATCGTCTAAATTAAGAAAAAGATCCTCCCATTTTCGGTGATTAATCGGAGATTAAAGAGCGGGCCGCATAGGACGAGAACACGTGGCCATCGCGTTCGATGACTCGCGTGACCACTGCACTTCCGGAGAATCGATAAATAATCCCACGGCTAATAAATAATCCACCCCGGGTTCCCCTCGATGGAAAGGTCCGTTGGCAATTTCGAAATCCAATTTCGGGGCCCTCTTAGGATCCTGTCTCGGGGACGAGAATCGAGCCCGAGGTTTTCATTCCGCGTTTACGAATTCCACTCTTCGGGCCCCTCTCGGCCGGTCGAGTTTAACGTAAACGCCACAACCGGCGTAAACCGAGACTGCAGTCTTTATTATTACCGGCGGCTTTGTAACCGAATACACACCCGTTATAATCGGCCAGGGCTCTCCGGAGTGTCCGGACCAGTTTACCAGGACACCCGGGAATAACGAGCGTGTACCTCGGCGCCGTATGCTCGATTTGCCCCGTACAAAGTCGCTCGTACCGTGGGGCTTCCTCGATGCAAATTTCCCGCCACGTGGCCACTTCCTGTTGGACTTTGCGAAACATGGACGATTGAATTTCCCGAAGCGGACGTTTATGTCATCTTATAATTGAAATGAAAATATAATTCAACTACTACTTTCTACTAATAACATAGTTATTAATTTCGCACGGTTTTCACGCCCACAATTAGCATATAATATGTCGACAAAAAAAATTGGTTTTGTAATAAAAGCGTTTATTATATTGGTTCGCTCTGTTATATTGGTGGTGTATAAATGTTATAATGAATGGATTATAAATTTTGGTATTAACCGCCGCGACGAGATTATGGATCGTAAATTGTCAATGTATCTCCTCCAAAAAATTCCCAAAATTTGCACATCTCAAATGGAAGACTCCTCGAAAATCATAACGTACCGCGATAAAAAATGATAAAATAATTTCATTCGTTAACTAAAAAAGGATTCGTGAAGTAATGTCTGATAATTCGGAAAATACTGCGCGTCTCATGAGCTTCATCTCGTGTCAAAGAAAAGGGTTACAAAATAATTCCATTGGTATACGAGTATAATGAAAAGTTTCTGATGAAAAAAAAAAAAGAATCTGGTCCATTTTCCCTGGAAGGATTTCAAGCGCAATAATTCCTGGGTTAATTGAAAAAAAAAGAAAAAAAACCGGCAGAAATCTCCGAGCCTCGAACGAGGGAAACCGTGCCAGCGGTATCCCGGCGAGTCGGAATGCACTTGCACGTGCACTCGCAGGGATATGCAGGAGAGACAGGACATGCCTCCACCCCCGTTGCAGCATACCAAATAAGGGCAATATCGATTTTAGCCGGTTGCATCGCCGCTGGGCGGGGGGACCAGCGTTACCATGATAACCCCCTGTAACCTAAGTCAAGAGCACTTCGTTACGGTTACGCGTGCTCCTTCCCGCAGCCTTTCTCGCTCTCTGGACGCACCTCGCGTGTGCGACACCTACGAGTGGCGGGTCGGGAGAAATAAAAGAAGGAAGAAAGAAACGTAGGGAGTAGCGCGAGAAACGGGGGTGGTCGCGACGGCAAACGAACCCCTTGGCACCTTTGGCGTCGCGGAATTAAGGAGAGCGCGATGCACTTCAGGCCAGACCGAGGAGGACGTCGAGACGACGAGAGCACGCGCGACATCTCGCGGCGTCTTCCTCGAACTACTACTTTCCCGGCTTGGTACCCCTTCAAGGGTGGGACGTTGCTTTTCGGGGCTTTATTTGTACATTTTCGGCGACTCTCCGAAAAGAGAGGACGCTGACTGAGAATGACACCGAGACGAGGGAGGAGATCCCGAGGGTGCCACTCGTGCTCGCCCGCTCGATTGGCTATCTAATATCCGTGTCAATGTGTGGGAACAAACGCACGCGTGTGCGAATTTGTACACGTGATGTATGACTGTACACGTAAGGTCTTTCGAAAAAACGCTGTTTTACAGTCCACGGTTCACTTCATTGTTATTATTTTTCGGGTGAAACGTCGGTAGAAACGTATTTCTGTGTATATGTATATTGACCCCAATGAAATATTTAATTAAATAGTACCAGAGAAATATATATTTCATTCAAAGAATAATTATCAGGCTCAAAGTTGGCCCAATTTCGAAGAAACGTCGCATTCCGTTTATTCGATTCTATTTGAGGGATATAATTATTCTTTGAATTAGCTGCGGTGCTATTCAAAGGGATATTTCCCTGATTCGATGAATTTATTTTTCGGGGAATACGTGTGAACGCGTACATACGTGTATTTCAGCCTTTCCGTAAGATACAAGCTCGACTTGAAATAGTCCCTAGAAAGGATTCCTCCAGAGATAAAGTCCGTAAGGCGTGTAAAAGTCATACGTCCGGTGTAACGCGAATAACGTCACCTCTAATACTCGCCGCGTTGCGTCATCTCGTCCTGAGGGTGTTTGCCTTGCCACTTATCTCAGCGGAGAGAAAAGGAGGAGGGAAGAGAAACACAAATGTGAAAAAATGGAGAGAGGCTGCCGAGCCTCATCTCGAGTACGGACCCAGCTGATTGCGTGCATATCGAAGCGGTACACGCGAGGAGTACCGCTATCGAATGATCGCGTTTCTTCAAGGACCAGGATGCTCTACAAATTTTACCCTGAACTTGTACACCTGATTGATATATATATGTTATCAATATAATGCAGATACAAATATCTAAACGCGGATAAAAACAGGAATTCAAAGGTGAGGTCGAGACTTCGAGGTTCTGGTTGACCATGAAGACATCCTCAGAGTTCTCGATAGAAATATAACGTTTCAGGATTTTTTTTTTCTCGTCACGTAAACGGCGCAAAACCTCAAAAAATCGAAACCTCGGAGAAAGCCGAGACCCCCTTTAGAGAGACCGCTTGATTTCGAAACTCAGGGCCAGGAAGACCTCGATATCTTAGAGCCATCGATCTTGGTCCTCCGAAGCAGCCTTGGGGACTTCTACGAGTCCTCGAAGAGGGACGAGGCGAGCTTATCCCTCGATCGACAGATGATTGCGCAAAGGAGAGCGAACGTGCATTTTGACGCGGCCCGATGAAGATCATGAAGAGCTCGAATCGAGGGTACGCTTTTTGTGTCACCGAGCCCCCGATTAACGATAAACCTCATAATCGAGGCCTGGAGTTACGTCAACGGCATTGCAATCACGGTGCACCAAAGGCGAATCAAAATGCACTGTTAAGCCAGTAGTCCCGAGTATTTTTAGACCGTGACACGTGGACATGATGATGCGACCTTCTAAAGTGTCTTCTTCCTTGTTTTTTAGATGACGAGCATATCACATGGGATCACAATAATAGCGTGATAAAACAGTCTCTTAAGCAACCAACTATGAGAGAATATTTTTAAAGCGTCAACATTATCATATAATATCGCAAGGGTGGGGCAATTTAGTTTTCTTTTCTTCTTTTTTTTTTTTTTTGGGAAAGTTATTACGTATGGAATCGCAATGATTGCACGACGAGGAATTTTTCTTCAGAGAATATCATTTGTAATATGATTTTAATTCATTGAATGAATAATTTTGGAATTAAATGAGAGATTCACGAGGATCTAAAGGTGGATTGGCCCTCTTTCTTCTATTGATTTTGTCTTATAACGGGATCGGTATAATACCGAAGAAAGCCGCGACGACCGCAGAATTGATTTTTGCAAATCTCAAGAATTACGAGTGTGGTTTACCGGAGGATTTACTCGATGAAAGACTCTGCGTTTACCCGGAATCGCCAGGGAAAGATGCTGGACCGCAAAGTTCTTGCAATGCGTCGTTCGACTTCGGCTTGTAAAGATCGGCGAACAATAGGAAAGAAAAAAAAAAGAAAAGAGCGACAGCGACCCTGACCAAATTGCAAACAATGAGGCCGTGAATGGGCGGCTCCGGCGCAGCTCTTCGAGAAACGATTAGTCGGATATGCCCTATTAGCAACTAAGAGGTCAACGGAGAAGTCAATGGACAGCTTCTTCTGCATCTCGAGCGTAATTGTGCTCCAGAGAGGCTGCGAAGTCGTCCAGGAATTATGCAACAGCTCGGAATCCAGCTATTCTCAGAAATCTGGATCGCCAGAAAACCTCAGGAAATTCCAGTAATCATTAACTTATCGTTTCAATTATAAACTCCGCGCTAAACCGATTCACTCTGTTGGGTTACATTTACATTCCCACAGAAGATAACTCATATCATCCGAAATCATGAAACTATAGTTACCCAAGACAAGGGTGATTTTACAATTTCCTTTATCAGAGTATAACACGAAACCCGGAGAATTTTCCCTAGAAATACGCTTTTCGATTATAAATTTCATGCCATGTAAGCCCTTTCTATACACTTTCTCGTTATAGGGAATATCTCAATTTATGGAATTATCAATTTGCCCATTGCGAGCGGTATATTCTAATTTCCCGTATATCAGCGCATAGTACAAAATCTGGAGGATTTAATCTCAAGAGCCTCTATTTAACGGCGAGCATTATCTCGAACGGTACACGAGATTCGTGCCATTCACGGAGAAATAAAAAGTTCGCGTGCAACTCCGTGAGTGGATTTTCCGACCGCGGAAAAATGGTTTATTCGCGGTCGCGGTGATTGATCTCGTCTCTAGGCGCAACAAGTTTTCCGCCTTAACGATGCACGGCATGAAAGATACGCCTGACGTGGAGCGACTTCTGGCACTTTTCTTTCTTCCTTTTCACGGCGAATTACTGAGAGGATTGCATTTATCTCAGGTAACCTTAAACGGCCTTTTTCGCATATGGCGAGATGTCCCTCCGGCGCATGCAAATCTCGGAAGCATTTTTACCTTGACAGGGAAATTATGCGCACACGGTCGAAACAATTAATCTTGGCGCAGTGCGCAAAGCTCTCGGCATTGGACGGATCGTAAAGTGCGCATGGTCCTCGTCCGAGGACACTTATGACTCGACATTGAACGAGTACCTGCGATGACAGTAAGCACTTCCTGTGGGATATCCAATGCTCGCCTACGGTCGGGATGGACGTTGACGAGGTCAAGATATACATTGGCGAAGTCGGGAAAATCACGTTGGCGAGGTCAGGATTCACGTTGGCGAGGTCAGAATTCACGTTTGCGAAGTCAGGATTCACATTTACGAGGTCAGGATTCGCGTTGGCGAGGTCAGGACTCACGATGGTGAGATTAGGATTCACGTTAGCGAGATTAGGGCATTCAGCAGGCTGAGTCTCACCGCCCCGACTTCACGCGAAAATTCCACATCTTTCCTGAGAAAGAAATTTCATTGAACCAAAGAAATATTTGGTTAATTCAAAGAATAATTGACTCGGATAAACTCGAATAAATCCCATGCAACGTTTCTTCAGAATTATGACAATTGATTTGAATTTATTCGAGTGAAATTATTATTCTTTGAATTAACAAAATACTTCTTTGGTGCGTTGAATTTTTTTTCTCTCAGTGTAACATACTTTGGAATTACGTTAAAATCATTATAGAAATATTACAAAGTATTAGAAATAGGAATATATTAGAGAGAAAGCAACAAGTTCTCCTTCTAGACCTTCGAGCCAAGAATAAAATCTATTACTATTAGAAGAAAAATACGAAAAATAATATTAGGAGAAGAGTCGACTAGAAGATGCCATTCCCGACTCGTCTCAGAAATTAAATAAACGTTATTTTTCCTCTCCGTCTGCTGTCTGTTTAATATTGCAACTCAATGGCTCTCCCATGGCCGGGATACATTATTCGATACGAGGTTCTCCGAAGATATTTTACGACCTCCATAAAAACTCCATGCAAATTGAACCTTGGTAGACATCAATCGTCGATCCCTTTCGCAAGCGGTCGGTCCACGCGAATCCGCATTGAGGAAAAAAACGGAGAATAGACGAAGACTCTCGTCCCTAAATGCAAATACGAGAAGGGTGAACTTAAACCGCTTAAGTTCAGGGAAAGTCTGGCGGAATCCTTCGGACAATGGGAAAGAAGAACGGCAAATTTTTCGAAGAGACTTGCGGTGCGGCCTTCGCGATACAGCCTTTAACTTCGTTAAAAAAAAATATGGAAACGTACCAGCCTATAGAAAAAAAGACCTGCAAACAGGTGCAGGTATGTTAATTAATTTTTTCTTGCGTCGAGCGAAGTCTGTTTCTCACGTTCAATAAATGCCGTCCGAAGGAGTTCGTCGTGTCTTTTAACCATTTAATTGTCATCCGGGCAGAATGCTCCGTTGCGTGTTTCAAGTTTTCCGGATTTCCTCTAAATTTAGGCCAACGTTCAATAAGATAAATCGCGCTTCCGCTGGTTACGATCCCAGAGCACACGAGGTGCGCAGTTCTCGTTAATTCGTTGTACAACCTTCGGGCCACCGTTCGTATACGTGATACCACCTACACCTCAAGGACGCCTACCGAACTACTAGATTTAAACGTATAATAAAATCCTGTTATCGCAGCTCTAAAATAACGTCGCGTGGGACGCGGCATCCCGTGCTGTCAACGAAGCCGTCTTTAACAAAACAATTATCACGGAAAAATATTACATACCAGAGGCAAAGTAAACAGAAAGAATGTGACCTTCGACGACGATAAACGTGTACTCTCCAAACTTCGCGTGTTTTATTTCTTAACATCTTTCATTCATACTTTGTGGCAATGTAAAGATACGTTCCATGGCAGTGCCTCGTAACTTTACAAGATGGTGATAAAACATTTTACAATTTTTGGCGTACGTTCATTAATTTATTAATTTTTCCATTGCCTTTCCTCCTAGTTCACCAAGTACAAACGGCTTTTCCGGCAATATCATACTAATTGTAAGGGAATATGAAAGCATTAATTAACTATCATTGACCCGCAAATACCGCGGCGTCATCGATAATTGAGGCGGCCCATTATTCCCCGCGAGACTTCCTACATATTCGAGTCAATGTTTGCAATACCCGGGAACGCAATTTGCGATCATTGCGCCAATTCGCCACTCCACTTCCGTGTTCAAACATTGACAATTCTCGTTCTCCGATACGATCCGCATTTCGAAGCCGATGAATTTCCTGGAGGCTTCGAAACACGTCTTGCGATGTCTCAGGACCTTTCCCGGACCGGAAGTGGGCTTCCTAATTACACGAATCGTCATGAGAGGACTCGAGAAAAGTCATCCGGTGGTGACAATGAGTCAACGTCCACCAATTCGAGTCGACGTTCCGTGTCGGTCTCGCTGACGCATCTCGGCGATCATCTCGACGATCGTCTCGACGAGATCGGTCAAGATGATCGCCGCAGCATCCGACGAGGGAGCCGTCTGGTTTTATCAACTTTTACCGAGAAAACCATTACACGGCCCACGTCGGCACGAGCTTCTCGAGCAAACGACCAGGAACGATTTCGACGAAGCACTGCTGGTTTTTTCGTCTCCCTTTTTGTTCCTCTTTCTTTTTTTTTCTCCTGCGTTAGCCGTAACAGAGATTTCAGGTCGCCGTTTTACTGGACGAGGACGAGGAGCCTGGGAAATGGGAGATTTTCCAATCTTAATGTCTAGAGGTGAAGAGTAAGAAGTCCGCTCTTAAAAATTGTAAATTGTCCAGGCAAAATTAAGATCGGGTAATCAAAACGTAATAACCCTAGCGAGGATTAAATTCTGAAGAAAATCGGGGAATTGGAGGACGAGATTATGGGAGAAATTGGAAAAATGCTGAACCTCCGGTATTCAACTAGGAAGAACGAATGAAATATCATTTGCATCCTTGAACATCGAATAATTAATGAGAAACAATCTATATCAGTAGAGTGGAAGTACTAATGCAATACGTCCTTTCACGAAATTTCCTTTCCAATGCAGATATGACGAAGGCGTTTCGCTTTAAGTAAAAATCGATAAGTGATCGGACGCCGACCCGTTAATCGTGATAGTTCTTGGAAGATGATCAAGATCTTGAGGAATTACGAGCCGACTTGACGTTGCATCTCTTCCAAGGCATTATATGCTAATTCGCTGTCGCAGCCTTTCCGCGGGTCTTCCCTGCGACATATGAATATAAATATGAGAAGTGGACGTTAACACTTTTACATTTAGAGAACATCTTAACAATGGCCCACGCTGTCGGATGTCTACTACGACGCCGACCATCGATCGTCTCGCGATTTTTCTTGGATGATCAAGATCTCAGAGGAGAACAAAGCGTTGGCGTTAAATCGCTGCTTGAAATTGGCCCACTTTCGAGGCGCGATATGTTAATACGCCAAAGTGCCGGCAGAATGGCTGTGGTTCACACCTCGTGGCGAGAAAAGAAAAAAACTGCACATTTGCATGACCATGCAACGACCTGTTGACTGAGGGGTGTGTCCCTCTTTTCGATGATAACAATAATCTCGGGATGACGGGGTAAATTCGTCGTTTATACCGTTATCAGGTTCGACGATTACCGTGAAAATGAAATTCATTCCTCGAATCTGACGTGGGAATTTACATTGTACAATTTGAAATCGCAAATGAGAATCGCGAATTTCACAGGGATGCATTTCATTCACGATGATGCACTCTATGCAAGAGTGATGCACGATAATGGCGCCGCGGGGTCTCGTCCTTTGTCTCATGGCAAATATGCATGAAAGGAAGCAGAGTAAATCCTCGGTAACGCGAATAATGGGATTGCGAGGCAAATTTTCTTCCCGTTTTTTTCTCCCTAATAAAAAGTCGCGATTCACTTTATGGGAACGGCCGATGGCGCCGCGAGGTCGACCCGTCCGTGCTTAACAAATGCAATTGTCCGGGAGAATAAATTCCTGTTAACAGACAGGAAGAGTCGCGAAGCCGTGCATACATCCTGATGGCAAAAGTTCGTCTGACTTGGAGAGAAGTTATCCGTGTTACTGGGTCAGCCTTCACGAAAAGAAATACAGATTCACCCTGATAAGAGTAATCGAGAGGCGGAAAGTGCTTTCCTTCGTATGGGGAGAAATTGAATCAAACTGGAAACGAAGTCGATGATGCCGACTCTTGACATTTACTTATTTCTACATTTTTCCTTTATAAGCGTTACGCCTTCAAGCAGCAGAGAAAATTTGTAACGATCCTTGCAATAGTGGATCACATAAGATAAAATATATCAGGCAGCTTCGTTTTTCTGGAAAATTGGAAGCTGCTGAAAATATAGAAATACCAGTGAAATGGCACAAGTGGGAAAGAATTTATCAGACTTTTTCGCAGGGGTATATCGAACAATTATTTAAGGCATCGTTTAAAAAAGCCTAAAAAGGAATTTTTCATTTAAATCTTTTCTTTCGCTCTGCACGCATTTCATTCACGTTTCACTTTGCATAGAATTCTCGAACCCTGGAAATATTACCTCTCTAATTCCGCGAAATTTCCACGGCTTCTCGTTATTAAAATGAAAGGAACGAAATTTCAATTACCGAATAACACGTGAGGCCGAAATGCGAGACACTTTTGAGCAAAGGATTTAAAAGACGCAAGTATCCGCTCGATGGCATTTCCTTGTCCTACTTCCCTTTTTTATATAGGCCTAGCATTTATGCGTGTACATACATCTATTCAGCACCTAAAGGTCTCGCCTGGAGGTTCATTGGAAATGCCGAGTAATCCCTGGCGACTTCCCGCGTGAGAGAAGCTCTCATTTAGCCTAGCAAGTCATTTAAATTACGAGTAGACATCACTACAGTAAATAAACCCCACGATAAATGAAACGCCCCACTTAACAATTAATTACAGACTGTATTATTCCCAGGTAACGTAAACTAATATAAACTCACCTAAACGGCAACTCTCTCAAACAAAAAACACCTTACAAATAATAAAAAAAGTGTCTTGCAAAAAAAAACATCCATTTTCGTTGCAAATATTCTCAGGTTCGTTTGAGTCATACAAAAATTCCTAGGAGTACGTATTTTATTTCTTATTTCATTCCCACGTTGTCGGTAAAAATCGCTACTGAGTCGCCTTAAACTCTTTGTAAAGGAATAAGTACTTCGATGTTTGGAGCGACAAGTACCGAATACTCTAAGAGTGTCAACCACGCGAGTTTATTCCTCTATCAGGAATATATCGGCCATCGAAATGTCAGGACGACCCCCCGTCTAGTTCCGACCTCGTTTCCACGGTGCAGTCCCGTGAATGAGTCCCAGCCCGGTGCAACCACCGAGTGCACTCGAGGGTGCACCTTGCACTCGCTCTCGAATCGCGCCGGTGGCGGCCGCTAGGTTAAAAGCTCATTTTGCTATAATCACGTCATTTTTATTGGACGTAACCGGGCCGATCCGCACTTAACGCATGGCTCCATTACCCAATGACGTCCTGTAATGCATATGCGGTGTCCGCAAGGTGCATTCGACGGTGGTAAAAATCTGCCGGGAAAAAATCCTCTTTATCAGCTATTAAAAAAAAAAATTAGTTAAGTACTTTTCCTTCTCTTTACTAATCAAAATTCAACTTAATTATGTATACTGAATATCATTGATAATATATATATTCAATGATAATCTAATTATATACATCAAGATGCGTTTTTAGTATGGAGATAATGGAGTTTTTTTTATGGTTGCAAAATATTTCAGCGGGAATAAATATTTTGTCGACCAGGTAAGGGAGTTAATGTGCATTTTCAATGAATGAAGGAATTTCTATCGGTCATCCGCTCACGCCCGTGTTCTCTTTACGTCGATTGCTCGTATGCACTTCGGGACATCCGCAAAACGGGCGCCTCTAATCGCGGCGCATCGCACTGCATCTCGTCACGTTACAGCGCGACACTCGCGATGCGTGGTCGGAGCATGGAAAATGCATATCCTTGATTAGAAGTCAATCCACTTCGAGCGTGACGCGATTTTTGACTCGAGACTTAGCGTAACGGAAATCGGCCTTTGAAGGAGCACAAAGACTCGACTAATATCTCATAAATCAATCGCTCACCTGTGATGTTCTCGTAATTGGACCGTGTTATGCGTAAGCCAGGATACCTCCGAGGGGTGCCGATAAATGCCGATAAACTTCTCATTAAATGCGCTTCCTTCTCCGAGCAATAATGCTATCGATAATTTATTAGTAAAAGCTTCGAAATACGGCCGATAGATCCTCTAAATTAATTTCAAGAATGCGCGGCGCCGCGTTAAGAGACGTCGCGACGCGTCACACACGCGCTCGGTCCCATCACCTGCTCGTTGCACCGGTTTTGCGCGTATACGCATTGCGTGTCCGTTGACGCGAGTTAAATCGAGCACGGGCCCAAGTGCGTGCGCTTAAACCGCGCGGCGTTTGTTTGCAAGGACGCCTCGCGTCGCCGGTAATTGCGATTAATTTCCACCTAATCGACTTCCCCGGGACGGGATTCCAGATCTTGCGTAATCGCGTAATGGCCGAGGACGCCGCGCTCCTCGATCCGCTTCCGCGTCTCCTGGATTATTCCCCCACGATAACTAACGAGCCTTATCGGCCAAATTTCTGGGTGGCCTCCTGTGAGAGCGACGACCATAATTATAACGTCACGGGGTAAATCAATCGATCTGGGAAATATTTTCATTGACATTAATAGAGAGTTCTGGGGAGACGCGATAAGACGATCATCACCTCTTCGACATATCTCTTGTATGTTTATTTTGCGTTTTAATCGTCATTAAATTGATTATTCTCGAGATGGATAGTATTTATAGCCGGGTTAAATTATAAACTATAAATTGTATGATTTATAAGGAATAATTATCTCAGGATATCTAGCCATGATCAGACCCCGAAGGTATCGATCGAAGATGTCCGCGGTCAAGAAACTGGTATTTAATTTAACGCCGTGTTAAATTATTGTCATCTGTCGGTATTATGGATTTGTATTTCGCATCCAGACGTATTATTAGAAGCCGTAGATGGGGATTGTGATTTGGTTATAAATAATCATTCCTTCCGTCTTCCTAGGGATTAGCGACCCGCGCGTGCGCGCGTTCAAGTCTCTCGATTTATCTCAGCGGCCGATGGCTGGTTAATGGACGCGATTCCCGATTAAATCGCCGTGTAATCGACGCGTCGGCACTTTTGTCGCGACGATCCGTCACGGCTGGCTAAAGTCGCCAATTGACGAGTGTCCATGGACACCGGCCCGTCCTCAAACGAATCGCGAAAATTGCAATTGCAAGCCTGCAACGGGTATTGTGTAATCGCGGGGCGAATTCCGTCATCGCGGCTGCGTCCAAGGCCGTCGATGCACTTGTCCTTTGTGTCACGTTCAAAGTATCGAGCAACCTGTTCTACCATTGTGTGCCCATCGCGATTAATACACAAATTAGATGCTCGAGATCCTCCGAGAGTGACATCCGAAGACTCTCCCGCGACGCCATCTTGCCGACGTGATCGGACTCTTCGAGACGTTTCAATAATTAATTATCGATTCCACCGTTTGATTACCAGCGTTGAATCTGTGTTTATATTCTCCTACAGATACAAAATATTCAAAATGTTAATATCCCTAACGTTTCGTAATTTAATCATTTTCACTGAAACTCCTGCTCCCCCATATTTCATGTGTCGCGCTCCGCGTTCTCCATCTTTTTTTAAAGATCCCCCGGTAAAAGTCACGATGAGGAAATGTTTTGTTTTTTACCTGAAATCTCGATTGGAAATCCAAGCCATCATGAAGTCTAATTAGAGCGAATTAGTTTAATTTATTAGGTACTTGTCTGTTAGAAATCGGCTCGCCTCCGCCGCTTACAAAATGGCGTCGTCAGTTTTCGCACCTCGCTCGTTACCCCGCGTTATTTAGGTGCCAATTACCGTGCTGACGTCGAAAGAATATACGGAATTCTCGATGAATAACGAGAAATTAATTTCGCAACGGGCCCTGAATAGCATTATCCGTTCGAACGGTCGCAGCTGTTCGGGAACACTAAAAGTCCCGCCACGGAAGCGGCGCACTCGATTACCGATGTATGCACATCACATTAAGCGCTAATCGATCTCTACCCTCAGGTAAATTTACCGGACGACTAATTCCGCCAGTGGATGGCCGCACACTCCCTCGCCGTGCTTTCCTGCCTACAATATCCGATCTCGAGTAACAAAAGATCGAGGTCCGATCGTACCGTTACGCAAGATTTGCGAGTCTTTGTGTAATTCCAGCTCCAGGTGATCGTGTAACCGCGCGATGTCGATCGCAGACCGAGTTGGGTCTATTTAACGATAAAGAACACGGTCTATTAAAAAAAAAAAAAAAAAAGAAAGAAACTTTAACCAAATTCTATTTTTCATCCCTTTGGACCCCGAAAAACTGGGGCGCCATTAATGTACATTCGGGGATTTCAATGCGTGAGAAGAACCGTCCAGGGAAAGAACTCTACCCTGTCAAAAATGTAATTATTTTACATAATTACGGGTTTACTTTATTGCCAAATAAAGTTTCCTACAGATTAAAGGATTTATTTCAATTAATTTTAACTGGCAGTTTTTTTAAATAATAACCTCAATAACATATTTACACCCGTGGAATGGTTTGCAAGTTTAAACGTCTAGATGGCCACTTTATCACGCAGCTTCCTCCATTTCCGGTATTAGATATCAATTCTTGGCAAATCACGCCAGGAGAAACCGAGCCCTGCAGCGAGTCTGCAAATCTTAGGAGTCGGATCTTAAATTATCAGCGTTATCATCGGATGAGTCAGGCGAGATCAATGCTCCGTCGCGGCGATTACTTAGTCACAGAGGATCGCAGCATCTCATGAATCAGACACATATCGGGGCGAATCATTTATTAAAGGCCTGCTCTCTTGTTTCCTGAAAGGATGCGCGCTCCCATTCGGTTTTAGATCCTGACGATGTAAACGAGCCGGCGGCGAGGGGGGCGGGTTTTAAATTATATATCCATGGCCGGATCTACTCCCGCGATCGGAATCTCTGCCAAAGTCGGAGTATCGGAGATCCGCGAGGTGCACGCCTCTTCTCGAGGAGAGAGAATTCCCTCGAGAGAAACGGCCGAAGCGGCTCGATAGAAGAGACATGAGAACCTCGGACTCGATCGACCGTGAGATCGAGCTCTTCGAGTTGCCGACCTCGAAAATCCAGCCCTGAAGTTCTTCCCCACTCGGGGGAAAAATCAACCCCCGAATTTTCAGGCTATCTAGGGATGAACTATCGCCCATTAAGGTGATATGAAAGTGGCGTCCGCGGGGAACCTAATGAAAATTTTCTTCGAAATGGGTGTGCCGAATTATTTGACACTTTAACACGTGATTACGGAGGTCCTCCGAAAGAACCCGATGTTCGTGAAATTTCATTTTTCGAAAAAAAAAAAATATGTCTTTTTTGGTTCTTGTCCGAGATAAATACACATTTTTGCGAAAAATGAAATTTCACGAGCATCGCATTCTTCCTTAGGACCTGCATAATCTCGTGATGAAGTATCAAATGATTCGGTGCACCCAATTTGGAGAAAAATTATATAAATATTTAGATTTTTTGGTATGTATGTATGACACTTTCATATCACCTTAAGGTTTCAAATTATTTGGGGCACCTGGTTAGGAGAAACGTTTTACCAACATTCTCACGTTTTGATATACGAGTATATATAGAATGACCCTTTTACGTCACCTTAAAAAATGGTAAAGCGGTAATTCGTAAAGTGAGAACAACCTGTACTCGATTACAGGAAGAGGGCTCCCGGTCCCTCCTGGTGGACTGGAGCGCAGAGCAAACTCGTGGCGAACCTGAGGGGGGAAAAAGCGGTCCTGGCATTTCATTGAAGAACGCCGGAGAGGTTCTCGGTGCGACTGGACCCGGCAAACATTGACATTTCCAAAGTGTTCTCCGACAAGTGGCAAGGTGCTGCCTCCAAGTCGTAAGCGCGCCGGATGTACGTGCGACGATTCGACTCGAATGGCGGACGCGAATAATTCTGCCCGCCGCGATCTAGATATGCTCTCTGGCTTATCACGACTCCACGGCGCCATTAACCTCCGAAAGATTAGAGATAGTCGTTCCTAGAAAAATCCACGCTAGGGAGAACATTAATCCTTAATAGAAAAGTATTTTAGAAATTAATTTAAAAGAAAGTCGCTTGATCCGAAACCATCTCGATCTATTCTCTAAAAAATGAGAATAATAACTAATCTGTATGAAAGTTAAGCCTTAAGGATATGCATTGTGATGATTGAAGAAATTTAAGGTATCATGAAAGGGTCATTATATTTATCAAAACGTCGAAACATTTATACAAACATTTCTCGAAAATAGGACGAAGTGATCGACCGAGTCTAACTATTGAATAATAAGTAATAAATATCGACTTCCTAGGAACCTTTCATTTCGTTGCTCCACTGGTCGGGGCTTTGTTTATCGTTCATTTTTCCTCGGCACTTCGGTAAATTCAACGAACCGTAGGATTACTTGATAATCGAGAACCGCGACACAATTAAGCGAAAGATAAATATAGACCGAGAAGTCGAAGAACGGTAATAAATAAAACCGCTTATCGGGGTCCCTGCATCGGGTTCGACCGATGGTAATATCCGTTATCACTTTGACAAAACGGGTCGGCGTTAATAGCCGTGCGAGTGCCAATTCGAGTGCGGTTGCCGTTATCAAGGCTTCGATTGTAAAGGGGTTTCTTCGGTGGTGACTCCTTGCTCTGAGAGAGCTCGATTATTCCCGATCCATTCCGAGGATTACCTCTAAATTGTCCACAGTCGACGAGTAATTATCATTTATGAAGGGTTCGTTCAGTTGATCACTCCAATATCTCGGATAATCATCGAGATTTTCAAGCATCACCCTGCTCGCCAAAAGAACTTCATCGCCTAAAAATCAGAGTTCCGCATACCTCGATAGCCATTAATGAAAAGAGCCATATATCAGTGATTATAAGTACTTTTCAAACAAAAATAGACGACACCTGTTAATTTCTAATTTGCACGATTTTTATCTTTAGCTACTGTGATTTTCTTGGCGAACATTGTAATCTACCAGACACAAAATACGCAAAATAAACGACTCCGGGAGAAATGTTAGAAATTCTACAAGTATTATCAATTGCGTGGAAAATAAGAGTCCATTTTTTAATTACTCCTTATTTCATAGTGAAATTCAATAATCGCAGCCAAGGCGTTAACGACGCGGGAATAATTTTCATTTTTTAATTATTTAAAGATCAGCCCATCTTAGGTGAACTTCGCACTCACGACTCATCTCAAATCGTCGAATAAATGACTTTACCCGCGTTTCTCGTAAGCTCAGCACGACACCGATAGACTCGCTTCGACACCCGATAGTAAAAGCCGTTCCGGCAGGGCGTAAAAAGAAACAATATAGAAAAAATATATATATACACACGTATATTTACAACTCCACCAGTGCTGTAAATCCAGCGGCAGTAAGCGTTATCGTGACTTCTGTTATGAAAGCGGTCTCGTTACGAACAAACCACAGCCTCTGGAACCCGGGGATATATTCCGCGGAAAGGATTCGTTCCGTCAGAGTAGCTCGAAAAGCCGTACAGTAAAAGCATATCTCACGGATTTACGAGAAAAAGGGGAGGAAGGAAAAAAAAATAAGGGAACACCTTTCCGCCTGGCGGAGCGTCGTCTCGCGCGGTTTAACTTGAATCCATTGCCGGTAATTGCTAATAATAATATCTACACGAGATATCAGTGGTACGCGAAACTTTTTCCAACTCCAGTGATAAGGCGAACACGAAATTGCGAAATCGTGACATAAAACGTTAATAAAATTACCTCCTTGGATTAATTGGAAGTCAATCTCTGTCTCGATGATATCGAGCAACTGGTATTTAAGCATTTTTATTTTCTACGGGAATTTTTCCTCCACCGGATCCTTCCTGGAGGATACTTTTCCCCGAGATAATGAGTCCTTTGAGCGAGGATTCCCGTTACCGTCAACCCGTTCCTTCGAGAGCCGAACATCGCGGACGCGATCCGTTCCAATAACTCGAAAGCACGAGAGCAAAGCCGTATCTCGCTGATTTGAAAAAAAGGCATTTGAGTTAGCGGCCTCTCGACTCGAACTTCCCGTCCGGCTTGGCTTGATCCCAATCTACGAGTCACGTAGAAATTACATTAATTTCGCGCCGCGGGTCAATGGTGCTCTCCGAGCCTAGGAGGGGGTCGATTAACACCCCTAGAAAATTATTTCCGTCGGATCGCCATTGCCGCAATGACTTAAAAATCACCTCGGGCTACGTCTACTAATAATCAAAATTGACAGTAAGCTTAGACGATCGTCTCGACATGACAGAATAATTCCTGCAAGAAAATGTTCCTCGTGACTCGCGTTCATTAAATTCCCGATTGGCACCACTACGTCGGAAATATTCGCGTGTCATTTTTTACTACTTTTTAATACTTTCTCTGGGTGGTAATTTCAGCAAATAATGAAACCGGATCATCCGGTACCGCTTTTTGTACCTCGAGCGTCATTGCTTTGATGGCTCCAAAAATCACTCAAGCTATTTGCAATGATAATACAAATTGATAGTGGTCATGAATATTCACTTTGACTGGGCGAAGTAATTCCTGCGCGCGGAAATGTGTTCATAAAAAATCGTATTCATGACATTTCGGATTCCCACCGTCGAAAATATACTTGCGTCATTTTTTTTTTTTAACTTTTTCTGGCCGGTAATTTGACGAAAAATAAAACTGGATCGCCCGGTATCGGCAGCTTTTTGTTCTTTGAGTCTGCCAGGCTCTGAACGACTGGAAAGCCCTCGACGAAGCAGCATCCCGTGGGTTTGACGAGTCTCTTTAATTAAAAACCTTCCCGCCCTGAGTTCCGCATTTACCACAACCCATTGAACTCAGTGAGCAATAATCCCGCTCGACGATTTACTTTATTTTCACACGTGATAAAAAAGGACTCTGAATCTTGCTAGCCCTTTTTTCCACGACTCTCCGAACGATTCGCAAGCTTTCTACAAAGGCGCAAAAGAGCTATTAAAATTTCACCGTGCCGTGAGATTCCCTAACACGGGCTCATTTTTTTTTTTTTCCAATAAATGAAACCCCGCAATTATCATCAGTCCTTTTTGCATCCACGTTCGGCAACTTTTCAGGTGTCCAGCGATAAGGCGATAAAAAAAGCATCATTTCTTCTCCCTGGGTGCACAGACCGAATAAAAGTCATTGCGCCACGCAATGGTTTCTTGCAAAAAAAATTCCCCCGTTATTCCCGGCTCTCATTCCCTTCCAAATGAGAGAAGCGGATAAAAAGGCGCCACTCTACAGCGTCGTCTCGCGTTTTGTGCCATTTTTAATAGCAGGAAGAAAATAAGAAACCAGGAGAAGCGTGTCTCCCCATATCAGCTTTTTCTCCCGCGCGAAGTCCAGAGTCTAAAAAATCCTACGTGACAAATCGCTCCGAAGGAAAAGCCGACTTAAAAGGAGGTAAGATTAAGGACTCGGGAGAACCCGTGACAAGATTATCGAAAGAAAAAGCCACTCTTTGTGGACAAGCTTCGAGTCCAATCGGCTGATAGAGAGAGAGCAGAGGCAATATATAATTTCTCCCCGCACTTCTCTTAACGTAGGCCTCTTAACGAGCTCGAGCTCTAATTGGATATCGGAATAATGGATCCAATTCCCCGATGAGTAGGCCTAGGACGGTTCCGGGCGGAAGGATTCCCTCTTCTGCTTCCGGGTGTGCACGGGGTGCAACCAATGTCCTGCATAGCGAAAAGGTCGCATCGATCGGCCTCGAAGACGCCGACTTAAACCCTGAGGTTAGGCTCCGCGGAGGTTACCCTTGTGATTTTACATGAATTATTAGATTCGACATAACCTAATATCAAACCCTAATCTACGCAGGAATTCGAAGAGTCGCGTATGTAGTTACCTTAAACGTGAACTGAAATCCTTGAATTTCAGATTTATCGAGGACATCCCGTTGTTTTGTTCCATTCTACTGTAGGCACGGCGTTATCAGTTAATGTAACAACATTATGTTAATCCACTTACGATTTCATACGTAACGTAGATAATGTTCACATTAATATTCGTATTTTATTCTTCCGACGCAACGTAGATAACATTCGCTTCCTGGTAAACTGCTAAGTATTCTAGTGATACTTGGGAAGTAAGAATTGATTATGAATTGTGAAGTATTGTCATTAAGAAGGAAAGTACCCTACACCACGAAAAGATTGCATCGATTTTCCCCGAAGACACCGTCTTAAACCCCGAGTTTAGGCTCCGTCGAGGTTATTTTCTGATCTTGTCTGACGTTTTCCCCGTTTCACCGGGGAAATAGTGTTATCAGACCCTAATCAACGCACGAACACGAAGGGTCGCACTGATCGTTACCTAAACCGTGAACTTCAACCCTTCGAATTTCGATCTACCGAGGCCATCCCGTTGTTTGTTCCATTCTCCCGGAAAATTGGCGTTATCGGACCCGAATACACGCATGAGTTCGAAAAGTTGCACGGATCGTTACCTAAAATGCAAACTTCGGTCCTTAATTTTGGCTTTATCAAAGTCACCTCGTCATTTCGTTCTATTGTATTTTGCCGAAGAGTTCTTTTTTTTTTTACCTCACGCTAATCCACGCACGAAAAGGTTGCATCGATCGGCTCCCAGGACGCGAACTTAAACCCTGGAGTTTAGGTTCAGCCGAGGTTACCCCGCCTAGGTGCAATTTGTTCTCAGTACAGGGTCGAGTCGTAGAAACGGCGTTATCAAGCGTTATCAGGCGTTATTAGGCACAAGTTCGCGCACGAACTCCGCAGGACTCTCCTGGAGCGTAACGAGGAAGCGCCGTTGCACTCTCCTTTAACCGTTAAACGCGAGTATTGCATCGGTCGAGGTTTAACGGCCTTAAGGGGGATGGATCGAACTTTCCGTTTTTTTCTCGATATCCTAGAAACGATAACTCGAAGACGGGTAAAAAAAACTTCCATCCTAAATAAACGGATTTCGCTCCAGGATGAATTTCGCTTTTCAGGACCTCCATTCATAGGCTTAACAGTGGGAGCATCCCGAAGGATCCTTTCGAATATTTTCCATTACCCAGCTGAAGTGTTCCTATTCAAGGAATAATTGCCAGGACGAATACCAGAAAATAGATCATTAATCCGTTTCGCCATGATATCCGTAAATATCCTTTCAAGGATTCTAGGCTCGCCCTAAAATTGAATAGGGATGAATGTCCTTCGAAATCCCCGATCATTCCGAACGTTCCATTCCCAACGCGAAGTTTCACTTGCAAATTGTTACTTTTTCTTATGTACGGAGCAGCTCGGAGGCCATTTTCTCATGTAATATAATTACCAGGTCGAAAACTTGGAAATAAAACAAATCCGTTTCGCCGTGATCTCAATAACTATCCTTTCAAGGATTCTGGGCTTGCTTTAAAAAAATGAAAAAGAGTGAATGTATTTCGAAATCCCCAATCCTTTTGAACGTCCATTCCCAACGCGAAGTTTTACCTGCGAATAGTTACTTTTTCTCTTGTGTGGTGCAGCTCGGAAGCAATTTTTTTCCATTTGTCCAAAAGTCCGGGGTAGAGGGGGAGGGGGCCGCGTTTTGTCGTTCGGGCACTTTATTCAGTTTTTTTACGGGCCGTTTTACGAGCGGCGCGTCCTGTCGGGGGAATACCGTTCCACGGTTCCGCATTTCCCGGAGGTCCGCGGACATCCCCTTGCTCTCCTTCCCGTCCCTCTCTCGCTGCGTAACCTGCGCGCGTCGCTCTTCCCCTCTCGCAGGATTTCGCGGCGTGACATTGAAAAAGCCCTCCTCTCCCCGGGCGGCCCAGTGAGCAGATGCCGTTCGCAAAAAAAAAAGATTCAGGGGGGGGTGGGGCGTGGACAGAAAAGCGCGTCTACTCACCCTGAAGGCCCGTCCTCGCGACAAGGGGGATATCTCCTCAAAAAACTGAGAAAATCTCGCGAGATCCCACGCGACCTGCAGGAACGAAGGCGGAAACGTGCCTTTATATCAGGATCTCTCTTCCTCGCGCTCTTCCGGTTCTGCCTCGCTCTGTCTCGCTCCTCAGGTGGCGCCGTCGAAGGTCCCCTTCCTACTCATGCTTGTCTAGTCCTCGCGGCGTCGCGGAGTCTCGCGTGTCAACGTCTCTTTGAACGCGAACTGCGGCAGCGGGGCACTGGACGAGCGGCAGACGCCGATCCGAATAACTCGGAATAACTGACGCCAGAGAGAGCGCGATCCTCGGGCCCGTCCTCCTCCCTTCCTGCCGCGCGCGGCCCGCCCGCCGTCCTCCTCGGCCGGCGCTTCCCCCACTCCTCGAAACCCCCCCCCACCTGTGGTCGTCTCGTCACTCTCGTCCCCGCGCGCAGGCGCATCGCGGCGTCTCTCTCGCGCCCCCAGGGAGACCAGGTTCGGCGGAACCGCGGAAGGGCGCGCTGGTTCGCCGCCCCGCCGCGGCGGCCTTGTGGCGTTGCTGGCGCCCAAACTGCCAGGGTCAGGTCACCGACGAAACGCGGACCCGGGCGGGAGGGGAAGGGTCGAGAACCCGCGGCACTCGCCCGCATAGGGGTGTCTTTGTCGCAGGTACAGAAAGAACGGGATGGAGAGAGACGGACTGGCCTCGGGGCGGAAGGGGAGGGGGCCCGCATGGGGCGCGCGACGCTCAGCTGCCGTATCGACCCCTCACCATTGGATGACACATCCTCCAATAACGGACCCCCGAAAGGATTACGTCACTACGCGTATTATTGACGCCGACCATCCGGCAGCGAGCGGCTACCCCGGTTGTAAGCCTCTCGCTCTTGTCGGAGGCGGTCTCTTTCTACCTCGATCAACCTCCCTACTCGCTATGCGACACCGTTCCCCCTCCCCCCGCCTGTCGACCTCCTATCGATCTGTCTCTTTCTCGCTCGCGGCGCTGGCTACCCCTGTGCGCTCTACCTAGGCAATACCTGTATGCCGCTTTTCCCTCTCTCATCCCCTTTCTCTCGCTCCCGGGGCGTATGCGCGAACCTGGGAAATGTTGGTCACACGGAAACTCAACGGGAGGGTACACGGAGGGGGATCAAGGTCTCCAACGGTAACTGCGATATCACAGGGGCAAGGGCGTTCGCTTTCTGGGGGTCACGTCCAGTCGCACCAGCGGATACCCGGGAACGCGCCTGCAGCCTCCTCGCAGGTCCGTACCTCTCCTCGAGTTTGCCGCAGCAGCCCGAATCTAGACCGAATGCGGGAAAAAGGAAAGATATACGAAAACGACGGCCAAACCATGCGCCATGTTACCTTCTTTTATCAATGGGGTGAATCGATGGAATACCATATTGTAATTAAAATATTTAATATAATGGGATATTATTTTGAAACTCCTTTTAACTTCCTATTCTACTACTACAAATGTATGAATTATACATGAGCGTTTTGGAAATTGAAATGACCCTTATAATTGTTCATTAGCAGTACGTCGGTAGTCGTTATTTTGGGTAGTCATTTTTAATGATTACCCCTCTCGGTGTCTTCCGAGTCGCTTGTTAAATGTATGCTTCGAGCGCGTGCCCGTGAACTAATTCGCACTTCAGTTTGGTGAGAGTGAAGGTACCTACTCGAGCCACGTAGAGGCAGTGCTGGAAAATGTCAAGGAAGAGGACGTAATTTCCCCGAAAGGCGAAGGAAAAGGCTCCATTTTCCTCTCGGAATTTACTTTCTCTAGCACTGCTCTCGACCACTTTATTGCATTTCTGTTTGCTCTTCCGTCATTCATTAACTGTTTTTAGGTAAAATATATTCGCCGCGAATTCGACCCGATCGGGACAAACAATGTTACGGGTGATGCAAGGGAATTTGCTGCAGAAGGGAATTGGAAAGGATTGTAAATCGACTCCTGGACCCCTCTCATCCCGTGGGATACTAAAACGTTCCCGGCCACGAACCTCGCGGTCAACCTCGCCAAAGGGAGGACTGAACTTATCAGAGAAATGGGGCAGCGAATTACAATTGCCGGTTCCGGATATATCACCGATGAGAACTTACCGTGTCTACTTACATGGAATATTAAACCCAGGACGGGGGCGGCGAGAGATTGGCCTTATCGATTTCACGTAAACCTCCGTTCTCCGAACAATACTCTTAAAAATGAACAATTCATAATTACAAGGAATTTTTCCACCGCCTTCAAGTGGTGAATGACAACGAGAGAATGGACCCACCAATCTAATAAGTATATTATTTATTTCTGCAATTAGGTCATTCCAAAAATTGCATCGCTTTTAAGCAACGTATTTTTGAAATGAAACTTCTCATATCACGGTTTTGTAAGTTCGCATGTTAAGAAATGCTTTCTCTCGGTTTATTATTGACATTTAAAGTGAAACGACAATAAAAAAGAAAGAAGTTGCACTTCCAATACGCGTGGCGACCCTGCAAGCATTTTTTAATATATTTTTTAACATATAAATAGGTAGCGGTAATTATAAAACGACTGAAATTTTGGAGTGACTGGTTGCAGTTATTAGTAATAAGATTTATACATATAGTCGTTATCGGTGAAGAGCGAATTCGATCGAATTGGAGCGTCTTTGACGTACCTTTGCCGCCGACAAAAGCCTCGTCGAGACTTGGGGAAGCAGTTTAAGCCGAAAATCCAGCTCTCGAGGGAGGAAAAGCATCGGGCAAGAGCGGTCGTTAACCGAGGAAAATGAGGCTGAAATTTCACTCATGCCGAGCGAAAGTCTGAGCCCTTTCATCGGTGCTGAAGGTTCATCGACGCTTTCTCCAGAGCTTTCTTCTGGAGAGCCACATCCCACCTTTTATCGAGGGCGGCAAAAGAAGGGACCTCCGGAGGTTTCCGGCTCCTCTGGTGGAATAAAGGTTCCGGATTCCCTGGGAACCGGCTTCCCGGGGACACTCCCCGTTGAATCCATTCTCTTTAGGAGGCAGGAGCTTGAATAGAATCAGCTGATGCCGGCGGAAACTCGCCGACGAAAGCTCGCCCGAGTCGTGCCGATCGATCGTCGACGACCCAAAGGCAAGTGGAACGATCGTTACTCCTCGAAGCCGTTCCAGCGAGATCGTGTTCCCGACTTCCCGTTAAATGGGAGTATATTAATATTCAACGTGCCCGGGGAAAAAAGAAAGCGGAAAAATTCGAGGAAAACGGCGTTGCTTACCGATATGTGGAACGATCGTTACTCTTCTCGATCGATGAGGCTGGTGTTCGATTGAACTCCGAGAAGCGAGTTCGGGATTACCGGGAAAAAAAAAAGAATTCCAAAGGAAAATTGGATCGTTTCCCGATCTCCAAGAAATCTATAACATTATAAAGCATTAGATTCGATAACACTGAAAAGAAAGAAACTGAGTGAAAACCGCGTTTTCGTCCAAAAGGAACAATATTACCGGTTCTCCGTTAAAAATCTACGCTTACGGATTAATAGTGATAGTATTTAATTGAAAAATTAAAATGAATTCACGCTTTTTACCTGAAAGGTTCAGTAGAAATGTACATTCTCTTTCATTCTACTGGTATTGATTACTAATCACTCTTCAATCACTGATCACTCTTACAAAACATGTTTTAATCAATCCAGGTGATTTTAAAGACCCAATCGAGTTTTTTTTCGTGAAAAGTGTACTTATGTAGTCAGCAAATGTTGTGCCACGTCATCTGTACATCTGCGTCGGTAAAAAGTAATTCATAAACAATTACATAATGTGATATAATCATTGCCACTTTTTGCCATGTTGCATTTCTACCCTGGACCATTTTCTCGGCAGTTTCTTCTTGAAGTCACGTCTGCCGTATGTTTGATTTTCCGTTACGTATTACCGATGGTAATCACAGCCTGTAATTACATACCTAATGCATTTTCCGATGTCGGGAACAAGCAGGTCACGAGTTTTAGCGTTCACTTATTACCAGCTTCTACGTACGGATTCTCACGTCCTCCTTTGCACGTAATAATGCACCCGATGAGACGAGATGAGCTCGTGATTCTCCCGAGAGTCCCTGATATAACACCGTGCAGAGTAATTACAAATAGCCATTTTCCCCGGGGAGTTGTTGAAGCATCGCTTGGTAAAAGGTGCACCAAAAGAGAGGAGAGAATAGCAGGCGTTATTAGAAAGCACTTTGAAGAAAAGCCTCTCTGTAGAACAAGCGCTCTGCGGTTAAATTTTTGATGCTACTCCCTAGACACTTAACAATTTCTCCGAAGGCGCAACAACAAACTGCTCTCCAGGAAGTTCTTGTCGCAACATTTTGCCTGTTAATCGTAAAATCTCCTTTCTTGGAATCGGAGTGATTTTGATTTTTACTCTGGAATTTTAGAGATTTCCGCAGTTCTATGTGACGCGCACTTTCTGGCGATTTCAGAGCTGCGGAGAAATCGCTTGATGTTTGTACAGTACATGTTGACTGCTTAGAATAAAATAAGATAATTCGATGACACGGGCAATTTCGCCTTGGGTTCTTGCTCGGTAAACTCCCCGTGCTTCGCTGATTGTAGCGCGCGATGTTCCGCTTCACACTCGCTCAGGTACTGGTTAGGTTTTTTTACCCACTTTGCGGCTCCGTGAGAAGAACATGGCTGATAATAGCCGACGTCCTCGGTGACGAATATCCTACTCCATTGCTCAAAATTTCGCGATCAACAATTATTTCCAGGACACGCTACTCGCGATAAAAAAAAATTAAAATTAGTGCACAACTCCCACGCTCGTTGGAAGCTATTTAGCTTGAAACGTCAATAATTAATTTAGAAAGTAACGCACTAGTAAAAACAAAAATTGTAAAAAATGAATATTTCACGTTTATTTTTTCCTTCCCTTCTTGGCATGCGAAAATGCACAAACTTAGCATAAGAAGGTTCGCTAAAAAAATATGATTTATCTGTACAGTTAATTATTTCTCACTCTTCATTAGACTCTCGTAGAGCGGGCTAATTGGGCCGTAAAATATTTCTCTAAGGTGGGGTATTACTTCCCTTTCGACTCGATCTTCCCTTTAAAATCCGACACCTTTCTCCGAGAGCTCTCACGTGTCGACGACGCGACCTCGGCGATCAATTTTTGAGAACGGAGGTCATATAAGGCCGATATTGCGACGACGTGACGCCTAGAGGGGTTGTATACCTTTAAAGAGGTCGCGTCGCGACGCTCCCTGGACTAAAGCCGCTTAAGTAAGCCCCCAACGTTTACCTAGAGCTGATGACAGAACCGTTTTACAGGGTGCAGGCTTTTAAAAAATAGCCAGGAAATTAACGCGCCATTTATTACCGCCGTATATTTCCCAGAAGAAATTTAGAGCGTCATGTGACGCGATCGCATTTTACGCGCGCTTGAAAATAATACGGATCCTATGAAGACCCTTAATATAAACATTTTCATCGTTACCGACTTTGCGTGTACTCGTCTGCATTATTCTGTATCTTTCGATACCAGGAATCCATTGCTTTTGTACATGTGAAAACTCGGTGCAATATTAATCGTTGCGTCGCCGCAGCGTCGCGTCGTGTCTGCACCTGAGTCTTCAGTCAACGGAATAAATCCGAAAAATAAATATTGATGCAGCCGAAAATGCTTAATCGGCATTCGAGAAATACACGGGATGTACAATAGAATATTTCTCGGGCTTGGGAATAAAGAGAAGATTTTATGTTGAATTTATTGCGATCATTCGGGAATGTGTTTGGCTGAAGTACTTGAGGATATTTGAGGAAACGTTGAATTTGTGTTTTCTACGTGGTTTGATCGAGGAATGGTGCTTTCCTTCTCTTGAGATGTTGCTTGAATTTCCAATTTCTGCAAGTTTTGATTGAGAAGTTAGTCGGAAAATTGTGCTTTTTTCCCCCTCACGAATTTGGCGAATAAACTGGCGTCGCGCACCAGCTGGTCGGGAAACGTCATTTAGCGGTGACGCGCGATTTCAGCCCAACTAAGTGCTGCCGGTACTTTCTAATCGTGACTTTGAAGTTAACCGAACGGAAAAAAAAAGCCCCGGTAATTGAGAGGAAAGTCGGCGGGGGATTTTAAGAGGCGCCTAGAAACTGCAGATTTTCCTGCGTGGTCTCTTTTCGCGATATACGAGACGATAGACTTACACGGCAGTTCCGCGGTTCTTGATTGGCTCCAATCGCATTTACTAACTGGTTGATGTCAAATGTTAATCCAGTCGTTTCTAAAATCCCACGATAACAGCCGCAGGTAATCGCAGGAAAACTTAAAACCTGTATCTCTTTTCTGATTATTTTTTAGAAATAATCGAGGCATTATTTCCCGAACGGCAATAAATGTTCAATGAATCACTGATAGTCATTCCTTTAGATTGCGGAATTTTTCGACATTCAGCATGTCGATATAAGTCAACTTACGAGAACACTTGCTCAAAGCTAGTGTTGGAAGAGAACGAATGCATAATTACGGGTGTCATTCAGAAACTTCATGTATATGCAGAACGAGGTTATACGAGCCGGCGAGTTTCAAACGGCGATCGCTATTTTTTTGTACCCGTTCCAGTGATTTATCTCAATAAGGATCTAAGCAAAACTTAGTCTCTACGCCGATCCATTAACGGCGTGACTGTATAAACGAGCCGACTCGTAATCCATGGAAGGAACATCTATAGCCGTGCTCTTCTAAGACTCAGTATTTATGCACAGCTCGCAATATCGATACTCCTTTACCAACACTACATCCAAGTCAATCAAATCTAACAAATTAGTTAAAAAAACCAACAACATATCCATAATACTATCCTAATAACTGTTATCACACTTAACGGGGGTGTATTTATCTGATCTCATTACAACAATTAAATTTGCCCGTAATAATGAGCGTAGTTTAAGTAAAACATCTAAGGAAATGAATTTATCCCATATTCCGTGTTGTCGCCACGTAACTCACAATCATGTAACGTTAGTTTAACATAAAAAAGAATAATGACTAGAACCACTTTCATCATAATCGTTACGTACAAAATCTACAGTATTAATAATAACGCATCAATTAAAGATACGTATAAATTATCAACTCTTACTACTAGAAATTCAGGAGAATTCTCTTACAGAATTGACCGAATTATGCAAGCTGGGAATCCGGATCGATCGGCGGGTTCTAATTAAAATCGCACTAAAATCAATCAACTTGACAAAGTCTAGTGGAAATGGGTCGATAATTATTTCGGGCACGCAGGACGTGGTGCTGGGACGATTGCGCGAAATAATTGATCACTCCTTGCATCGTTGTAAAAATGGGAGAAAATAGGTAAATAAGATCCCGGGAAAATCGGTGCACCGAGTCTGGTCATGCAGCGTGTCTTCCTCGCCGGCATATGCAAATGCATCGAGCTGCGGTGCGGATCGAGCAGCCACTTTTATCCCTTACAAGACAATAGGTACGAATGGGTATCGTTAGAGCAATCTTGCCATCAGCTCCCGGCGGCAGTGAACTCTACAAATAAACGGATATGTAATGCAGTGTGAATCAACGGTACAGGGCTGGAGGCGCTGGAAAGAGCTCTCTACTGCTGGGAGGATGCACTTTCTGCGTTCAGCTCGTCTCTCAACAACGACACCCTCGCTTTGCCGTCCAAAGCCGATGCAGCCTTTACTCGCGATGTCCAGGAGCTCCTTGACCTAGGCTACCATATACAGAACAACGCTGAGCTCCTCTTCATCGATCAGGTATTGCCTCTTCAATATTTACGATACACACTGACAATAACACGTACATGGTCGGGCCCTAGAAAAGAGATGAATCCTAGTTAAATATGGGAACTTTGGGAAATTTCTATTAATTTATACTTCATTCGAAAAATGGGACTCGTTATCGATTAGTCGACTAAATAAATTATAACAGTACCATTAAGAAGAATTACTAGTTTCTGTACATGTGTATTATTATTGGGTCACTAATTTTCTTTGGAGATAATTCTATGCTTAATCCTTTGTAACCCAATTTTTTGATTAAGTCAAGCAATTTATACAACGCGAAATTTGGAAACATTAATCTTCTGATATTAATTGACTGTATATTTATAAATTTATGATTTATATACATTTTTAATCATTAAAATGTTTTTAGATTTACCGCGTTACGTAGGGGTGGTACAATAATGTGCTATTTTAGGTATTGTCGGAAAAATAAAATAAGATTTTCAAAAAGTAGCGGTAAATAGGTATGTAACGGGGTTAAATAAAACTGCCAGCAAGGCGGCAAGAAGTGATCAACATTACCGGAGAATACATTATTAATTAATACGTGGTTCGTTTTGTTGCAAGAAATACATTTTCGAACTTTAATACATTTTTCCGCGAACACATGGAATGGTCCAATCTTTTTTCAGAGGGAATGCTAAAATTTTACGTAGTTTCTTCAACGTTGGGAATGATAAATCTCAAGTAGGTTCGGCGCTACCTAATGATAGGGTTTTGAAAATGACATAACATGCATAACGCCTATTGAATGGCTAATACGATGCGTACATCGTGCGTGGGCAAGACGTACCGAGTCTAGTAACTCGATCGTAAGTGTCACTGAACCGAAGTAATGGAGAATAGACATACTAATCGACCGAAGGAAGGATGATATCGAGGCGCAGATTTATTCTACCAAAAGTTCTCCAATTAACGCGAATATGTTCCTTGTCTCGTAAAAAAGTTGGCTGAAACTTCAGCCGGAAACGTCGCGATGAAAAATTATTAACCAAAGAGCAACCGAATTATTCGAATTGAGTCCATGTCAGAGATAATGCGACCATCTTCGAGTCGAGGCTCATTTGCTGATCGGTGATAACAAGTATCAGCATCCAACGTCATTTGTACACGTCCCTCGAGCTGTGCACATTATTTACTCGTTAATCATTATTTCAGGATGGAAAGAATTCTTGAACTTATTCAATTTACTCCCTGCCAAGTCGGTGCAATTAATGCACTGAGTCATTTAATCTAACAGGAAGAGTCATCATTTGTCTCGCAGGAGGAAATTCGCGGGCCAATGACAGGGTTCGTCTCGCAGCACTCGGGGCTATCATCATATAAATATTTAGGCACGTTGCATACATAATGTCCTCGTTGAGGAACTGCATTACTGCACCGGCAGAGCGGACCTGCTCTGTATGCAAATGAGGACATGGTTGAAATATTCTTTTCCGCTTTAGTACGCGGGTTCAATAATTTATTTTATTTGACTAATGTGCGTAATCGCGACTCTCGTGCGAAACAAGGACTACGATAACATTGCTTGTAAAATCATTTTTCCGTGTATGCAGCCAAGAGGCTGATATCTGCATTTACTTATTATTTATGGAAAGTCCCATGATGTAGCTAAAATAAATTATTTTTAGGGAAAATACGTTCCTAGTTAAGAAATCATTCACTCAGGGTAAGCTGTAGTCATTCAACCGGACACTATCCAATCATAAGTAGAATCATAGGTAGAGGATGTGAACGCCACCGACGATGTCGAAGTGAAAATTATCATTGATAACCGAGCTCGCATCTGTCCCATACCACGCTACTTATAGCGTCTTAACGGTGTAATTGTGCGATCGAACACATGTATTTACCGCGAAAACTGAAAGTCACCCGGATTGCTGGAAAGTTGAGAATTATCCCGGCATCGCGTAACTCTTAATTAAAGGCAAAAGCCGAGGAATCGAGCACCAATTGGCCGGTAATTTACGAGAATTTTTCTCTCGCAGCATTCCGTGCTATTCCGCAACGAGAGCGAGGAAAGCGAGAGCAGCCACAAGCCATCAAACGTGGGCACCCGATTGTCCAACAAAGATAAACAGGATGCAGCATCTTCACCGGAGTCCTTCGAATCGGCCAGAGACGGGGTACGAAATAATTTACTAAAAAATTGTAAAAAATGTTCATTTAATTCCTACGCAATTTCACGTTACTACATGAATTACTAAGCGAGATAAAAATACCATAACACCAATTCACAGGTCGCAGATTTGCGGGAATTCGAGGAGTTCTCCGAGTTCTTCCCTCATTTCGAGAAGCAGAAGCTGTACCACACTGCGCTTAAACACCACGAAGATAAAACCATCCCCTGCAGGTAGACGTGCCATATTTAGTAGGACAATATGTTTTATAAAAATCGCCTTTTTAATTCTGTCATCGCAATTTGGAGTACTCTTGGTCCGAGTTTCTGATAAATGTTTCGAGTGGCTTGGTGAGTCTGCTGTTATCTCGAGTGGCCGGGCTTGTCTCGTTTTCTAACGAGCCAGTCTCGAGTGCATAGCATAATCGAGCTCATCCTAATTACCCAGTACTAGAACTACCCTGATGTATTTCTTTTCTCTTGTTTTCAGGCGGCTACACACGGAACTCGTAAAGTGCGGCTCGGATGTGGAGTACCTGGCGAAGGTGCACTGTATTCGGCAAGCATATTCAAGACTCTTCAGCTGTCCAGGGACTGCGGTATGGATAGCCGACATAGGACGACAGGTTATCAGTGACCTGATAATGTACGCCGATCGGGTACGTGTTTGTCCACATTCTTGTGAAACGCCACAAATTTGTTGTAGTAACAAATTCTGGCATTAAAAAACCTGCAACCAATTTATGGTATTATATCATCTGCATCACATTCTTGATCCTACAAAATCTACAACAAATTGTTTCATATTAAAAATTGAAATAAATTTTGTGGCATTAAAAATCGCAACAAACGTTTGGTACTACACAATGTGCAAACCATTTTTCACGTTACAAATTTCCAACGAATTGTTAGTATTAAACATGTACAACGTACACAGGATCCCAAGGACTACCTGACACATTACGAGAAGATGATGGAGTTCCTGCAGGATTCCGACAACCACGCGATGATGCAGGAAGAGCTCGCTGCCCGGGGTGTCAAGTGTATAAACTTTTATGACGTCCTCGTCGATTTCATTCTGCTGGACGCCTTCGAGGAGGTGGAGAAGCCGCCGTCGTCCATCAAGGCCATACTACAGAATCGCTGGATCTCGGCTAGTTTCAGAGAAACGGTAAATGTAATAGATACGTCGGTTGGGCATTTTTGTATTATTACTTATTACACGCTTCCTGGGGTTGACGGGAAAAATGTGTATATCTATATCCGTTCCAGGCCATAGGAACCGCGGTGTGGTCCGTGCTGATGGGCAAACGTCAGATGCTGAAGTACGATAAGGGTTTCCTCGCTCACTTTTACTCGATATCGGAGCAGGTCTCGCCGGTCCTTGTTTGGGGCTTCCTGGGACCGGAAGGAAGTCTGCGCTCCACCTGCCAGTACTTTCGCGATCAGGTCATCGAGTTTCTCGTTGATATATTCAATTTCTTCAAGGTCAGGTACACGAATGTCGACGATCTCGCCGAGGACGTACTGAAGGAAATGAGGGTCAGGGTCGAGAATATAAATCAGAGGCTATCCCTGGAAGGCTGTTAGTAGAGCCGGAGTCGCTGGTGATAATAGCGTACAATTTCGCCGCAGGAACGGAAGATAGTCGACTCCGGAGTTGCGCTTTCGTCCCAGCTCGTAGTTCCTCGTAGAACCGCAGCTTGGAAATTCTTCAGCCTTGACCATTGTTCCAAAACCATGGTAATCATCCGGCTGAGAGAAAGTATTTCCTTCCGAGTCATTAGATTTACGCTATATGTAGGAAAAAGGTGCGAGTACTCCATACCTCTAGACAAGAAGAAATTCATGCGGTTTGAGGATTGCGTCGTATCGATACGATTATTACGCCGGGAAAGGTAGTCGTTTGATAAAATATACATTATAATTATCTGCAGGCATTGAAAAGCAAAGGTCGATAATTGTGCGAGATCGCGTTTCTATCCGACAACGAGGCGGATTTAATTTTGCGAATGTATTTCCTTAAATTTGCTTAATGAGGATGCTATCATGTGGTATGGTCACGTCGATTGCTGCCGAATCAAACAATCTCGTCTTATATTAGCGCGAAAAGATCACATTCCCAAATTCGTTTTACTCGAATTTGTAAGCCTCTTTTTCTTGTTACCTTTTTACCTTTGTACGTTTTAATTCTAGGGCTATTTGACTAACCGGCGTGAATGCCAAACTGCCTACTGTACTGTCATGAAATATGGTTTGGGAGACTACTAGTGTCTAATTCCACTAGTTTGGACGTGTTTTTCACGATTGAATACCTCGAGACACAACAATGATAGTAATCTGTAGTGCAGTAACATGTAATAAGTCGTCTTATACGTAGAAATATGTGATAAGTCGCTCAGCACATTTAATTTATTAAGACATTATCGTAAACCATAGTTCCTCATTCAAATGAAAATGCATGGTATGAATTTCTTAATTTATATATATTTTGTTATAATGATCATTAGGTTGCGACAAATATGTATAGTAAATCAATGATTAATATATATACGTTTACACGTAATTCAATGTAGTTAGAATTGTTTCATTTAATTCTGATAAGTTAAAATGGATAACTTAAATATTTTCTTCAAATGTAAATCGTCATGGCCTCATTTATTACGTAAGAAAATATTCCAAATTTATAATGTATTAAGTTTGGGCTTATAAATTATTATTAGGTGAATGTCTTTGATATTGAATAACAATGTCGTAAAATATTAGGTCACCATCATTGTCCGTAGTTTATAGACAATGCACTGTCCAAAGTATTAGTGCTTTAAAAAATTGTTATCAGGTAATTCCAATAATTGATATTACCATTATTTTGTTTTATGCGAAATCGATTACCACCCTCTTTAAGTTACAGATATTTTTTATTGTCAATGGAACCAATCTTAACAAGTCAAGACGAGCAGAAAGTATGTCGATACCGTGATATGTTTATTAACACGAATCCTTTTATAACATCCCATACGTACTAATATGCGTTTCATAAACATTAAAAAATATCTCTGTTCAAGATTAACATGGAATATAGAATTAATTTGTCATTAAACGTCGTGTACCTTTTATAGAATATTTTTATCTTATCAGATATATAGGAATCTCTGTTGATTAAATTGTTCCTGAGGTTGAGACAAACTTAATCCATTGTTAAAATGTTTACAGCTTTTAAGGTTAACATAATATAATGATGTGTATTGTATCTCATTCTTTCATTTATGACAATGTTATTACACGAATAAGCACATTTACAGGTCATTCCAACTAATGTATAATTTACAAAAAACCAAAAGGTTTCATTTATAGATGAAAATATGAAGTTCCGCCAATTTGTTAACATAATTTATAATTCACTTTTAGTATATTGTTTCAAATAATACCTAATGAACTGCTAACATATTTGTATTTAATCAAGTTTGACAACCATAATGCAATATAAAATTCAACACATCCCAGAATTAGTTATTTCGACATTTTATTAACACGTTAAAATTATAATAACTTAATCCGTATGCATACATATGCATTGTTTACAGATAGAATATAACGAACAGTGATTTTACATTAACCAGAGATGTAATGTACTTTTTAGGGTGGAAGGTTTTTTGAATTAAAAATTTGGACATTAGAATTTGAAAAACAAATATGTATTGCTGTTAAATATATTGCCTCCCCCAGGCTGTCACATTCTTTATAAATTATTCAAAAAACATGTCAAACAATTCATCATCAGATTCTTCTTCGTCAGTTGATGGAACATCAGGCATTATTTGAGTAATCTTATGTCTACGTTTATATTTTGCAAAATCTTCTCTAACTGTAACAAAGCAAAAACATCATTACCATACATTATTGCTTATAGGAGTGGGTCATAAATTCAGTCTTTGAAGTACATAACTGCATAAATTATACAAAATGTGTCACTAATAATACCTTCAACATTCTTCTTTGCTGTGACCCACACTGGTTGATATAAACGTTCTGGATCAAGTAATATTTGAGGATATTTACAGTCATCTGCATGTAGTTTTAACCATGGTATCCCTAGTAGGTAATTATTACAATGTTATTGTAAAACATTAATAATTTTCAACTCAAATAAAAAATGTATTGTATAAAAACAAAATGATTACAGCCGATAACATAAAATCCCACATAGATTAAATATAACATTTACATTTATGAGCTTTATAAAGGGTAATCTTGATCTCTCGTCCTAAATTTTCATGTGTTGTTTCCTCTTCGATTACTGTCCCAAATAAATTGAATCCAATGTAATACTTATTGTTATCTACAATCGTGCTAAAATTATAGCATGAAATATAACCTTATTGAAATACTGGTTACCGTAAACAGTGTACAGAAAATTATGTACGCTTCGGACATACCTAAACTGAAAATGATCATCTTTGATACAAAGATAATAATCTGTCACGTCACAAAGCATTACACGAATAACAACAGTGACGTCCGTTTGGTACCACATAATCTTTGGTATTCGTAAATCACAAATAAGTTTCGGGCAGTCCATATTCCGATTTAAGTTACAATGAAGGAATCAAATCGCCCTATCGATTTCTGTAATGTTTCACAAAATCATGCTTAATCATTTTATAAGTAATATTGTGTAATACAAAAAATGATCCACCGGAAAGAATTCAAAACAAAACACACCGGTAGCTCTATATTGTATGGATGACAAGGTGTGTTCCCATGGGGGTTTTATTTTTCACTCGCTGCGTCTTCCTAAACGCCGCCATATTGCAATATATTAAAAGTGTCATTGGTTAGTTATGTGTTACTATTCTAAGCGAGAAGGAGAGAGAAGACCCAAGCACCGATTTAATTGACCTTTGTTCACAAAGGAAGCTAGTAAATCATAGCGCATGCTCATAATTCATTGAAAGGTAGTTTCCTTGTGTTCAGGGATAAGCAAGACGATTATCGTAGATGTACATATATTTCCCGTGAATGGTGTCAGATGGCGCAAAAATAGTTTAGTTATTCAGAATTTCAACGTAGAGGCACCTCATACATTCACGTAAATTGTTTTTTGGAGCCATAACTTATTGAACTTATCCGGTTATTATACTCCGATAAATTCCAACCTATTTTCCCTTGCAGAAGTGTTTCCATCCTCCAGAACTTGAAAGTTCTGTTTACAAAAGAATATCCAGACGACACAAAGTCAGATGACAACTCACGAAACATCTCGAATTTGGGCAATTTCGAGTTATCCTAAGAATACCTCGTAAAAAGAATCATGGCAACTAAAAGTTGTACAGTTTAATGTAAACTGTTACAATTTGTTCATACTGTTAGGGACGAAGTGTTTCTGTGGCATTGTTTATGTATCTCACTCAGCGTCTATTGTATATCTATAGTTCTTCTTGAAATAGAATTGCTACAGTATTTAATAATGGCTCGATACTCCAGCGATTCAGACTCAGATCGCAGTGGCAGGTATCGGAAAAGGCATTCTAGAAGATCGAGGTAATATTCACCTGTGCCAGTATTGTATGAGGTTACCTGGCGTTATTCTGTGATCTGGAAAATACCCATTTCTTTATGGACTTTTTATATACTCATCAGATCAAGCAGTTCCGACTCTAGTGATAGTTCGTCATATAAAAGGAGATCGTCAAAACACTCAAAGGGCAGACGCCGACATCGATCACGCTCCAGAAGTAGAGATAGATCATCTAGAGGTTATAAATCGTCACAAGGTACTTCTCGACGATATCGGTCACGAAAGTCTAGATCATTTTCACCAGAACATATTAAGAAAAAAGTCAGATCTACATCAAGGGAAAAATCAGGCAGCTGTTCCAGTAATTCACAGTCTAATGTAAAGTCTCTTATATGCGATAAGATACAAAAAGGTAATGTCATTAATGACATTAACAGCAAACATGATCATTATATGTATTTGACCACATTCTGAAAATATTACATTTGTAAGTTCAGATGAATTCTCCATCGAACCTAGAATTAAAGAAAGTGTACTAGACGAAATCAATTCAGAAGGATTTATTCAGAGGCCATTCTCATCGTCGGCACAGGATGAGCAGAGCAAGTTTCGGAATATCGTTATAGATATTTCTACAGAAACGATCAGAGTACCTCCTGTGAACAATACATCTATTCTTGTGGATAGTATATTTCACACATCGGTAAAAAATATTCGATACTTTGAAAAGTGTTGTTTCTATATTTTACATTACCTGTTTATTTATTTCAGATAATGGTCGACCATGATGCAAGATTTGATAAATGGGTGAAAAAATTATACACTCTTAGACAAAAAGCTATCACAGAATTAATACACACAAATGTCTCTTGATGCTTCAGTTTTCTAGTTAATGTGTATTTATCCTAATAAATTGTTTTATATAGAACGTAAAATTGGCTCTGTACAAAAATTGACATTAAATTACACATTCGACACAGTGTCATTATATCTTTTAATGAAAATCCATGTACCAGTTATGAAACTTCTGACAGGCGATATGTTTAGGTTTTTAAAGAGTTTATTAAAAGAACCAATGTATGTATATTTCTTTTATTTATTATAGGAATTTACAATTTTCATATATGTACTTACGAACTAAATATCGAATAACAACTTCTAACAACGAAAGAATTGTGGCTTTGGTTTAATTGGAAGATATTACGTTGCCCCAGTCATTGTTTTAGACTGCTCTACCATATTGATCATCAAGTTGTTTATATTTATAAAATTGGGTCGATTTAATTTATTTTTCAATTGTTCTGTATTTAAAACAAAATTGTACACACAATACACTTATTTTTGTTTTGTATTCTCAACAGATCATCTGTCAAAATTAAAATGACGGATGAAAAGAAAAATTTTAATTCAAAATAATAATAGTAAATACAAAAATGCATGCAACAGGAACTAATATTTGTAAATGTGTTTTAAACAAAACAGGATTAGGGAGTACTTCTTTACTATTTTGAAAAACAATGTAATATTTACTAAGTGTTAATATAAGGAGGAACACCAGAAACGAGCAAATTTGTTCTGAAGAAACACGTTCCATTTATACTACGTTTAATGATGTGAGGAGTTAATAATTGCAAGTAAAATGGAAAAAACCCTTTAAATATCATCAACTTCAAAATACACAAATATCATGAATTGTTACTATTTATCTTGTCACTGCAACTGATTGGAATGTGCGACTCGATACACCTCTTTTCAATTCAACCACGAATAGTTGTACTGTTCATACCAAATCTTTATGTACGTGTGCACTAAACATGTTTTTAGTGATGAAATAGGCATATGTAACAAATACGTATGTCGTAAATTGAAACTTTAATAACATTTGTCATATAATTGACGGAATATTGAAGGGACGAAAGTTTCTTTTTTTTCAGAATGACGTGATTAAGGTATTAAAGATTTCTGACTTTGTTCCCTTTCTCAAAAAAGCGATTATTTATGATCAACATAAGAATTAGCATCTTTTACATAGAAGTAATCACATTGAAACACTGTTTCGATTAGGCCATACTTTAAATCTTAGCACAAAGAGTAAATATCCTCTCTCTTATCATAACCCTCTCTTTTGTGGTTTAGTTTATCCATTACTTGGCCTTGATTAAAGGAACTTAAAATAACAAGTGTATAATAAAAAGTGTACTTGTATAAATTCTTGGCAAGGAAAATAGAGAAGATAATTAACTTATAAACATCCTGATAATATGAATCATATGGGTGCTAAAATATCTAAGGACTTTTAAGGCTATGGCAAACTAAACCTACCACTCGCAGCTGAAAGACAACAAAACACTGCTGATTTTTAATTTAATGTTTTTAAGGTTGTATTGTTAACTGGTCCAATCAACTGCAGTTGGACACTCAAGTGTAATACTCTGTTGGCAATTCATCCGTTCGATCTCATACCGGGCGGCAATTCTACACAAAATGAATTTGCCAACATGGAATTTAACAGTTGACAGAATTTTCTCTGGTATTAGTATGACATAAATATAAGGTGTATTAATTTCGCCATAGCCTTAAGAGAAAACATGTACCTATATTCTCAGTTATTCTAAATTGATATGTAAAGTAATGGAAAAACGAAAAATTACTTCTTCCCCTCTAACTTTTGACCATCGGACGGGAGTACATCTTCTAAATTTAAAATATTAAGTTCCAAGATATTCCTCCCAGCAAACTGACCAAACATACCACCTGATGCGCTACGTTTAAATACTGCAAATAGAAATATTTTTAAATTAATAACCTGAATTTACTGCTGTTATAATGTTTAACTTACCATTACTATTGTTTACTTTCTCCAACATGTACGTTGGTAAATCTTGGCATTCTTGGGAAATATAAGGTCCAACACTAGACATATCAGTAATTGGAGGTGTTACGACTCTCATAGTTTCTTGCACAACTTCAGTATTTACGTCGTAATAGCCTGTTGAGAAAAAAATTGTTCGAATACAATCTAACAAATGATTATTAAAAGTAAGCTGTAATTAAAAGTAATCTTACCATGGTACATTTTATTTAGAAGATCAAACATATTAATTGGTGGTAATACACGTTGGCGATTCAATGGCATAACAAAGCAACAACGTCTGTCTATATCAATGATACCAGTTTTATTCTGTTAAATAAAAATTGTAGATTAAAAAATATGGTAAAGTTTTATAAAAATGTCTAAAGGACTAAGACAAAAATTTTATCCCTAAACGAGACATGCATAATGTTACTTTTATGTTTGCAAATGCAGTAAAAATAGAAAACTTACATTATAGAAATCATGAATGAAACGGCCTTGTCTTCCTCCACGGAAGTCAGGAACATCAATCTTTTCATAATCCCCATTTTCAAGATCAATTTCAAAGCGCTCTTTAAAGAAACCTTTAACTGGATATTCTATAGAACGGAAACTATTAGCTGCTTGCATGACTTCATGTTGTTCTTTTAAAATGTCATCCAGATTAGGCATTTCAGGGTACTCATCATGATGAGTCAAAAGTGTCAGAGGTATTTGATTATGAGCATAAGGCAACTTGATCGAGTTGTCGTATGGAATGCTATACCAGCCAGTACGTAATCTATGCATCTGCGCTCGTCCATATTGCCTGTAGATAAATACCCCGCTTATCATACCAATGCTGACTACAAGCATTGCTGCCAAACAAAGAGCCGTCATGGCATTTGGTCGAAGAACTCGATTTTCCAAAATTAGGTAGTGCCCAATGCATTTCCTCTTTGTAGTTTGAGACTCCAAATCAATCTTAGACTCGTCCTAAACACATAAAATGGTCGTTTACTCTAATAAAAACTATTTAAAAAAAAGACAAAAAAATCATGCATTAAAAATAATGTACATGTGTGCCAATCAAATTGTGAAACTAATACTGCAAAGAAATAATGGCTAAATGAAATAACGAATGTTACACATCTTCATGATACATTTACAAGATTAATACCAATTAACTGTACACCCATAGCTGTTATCTTTCAGTCTAGTGTATGACCTGCCATGTTTTCATAACATCGTGTTGTGTTGTCAAAATCCAAAATAATGATTTTCAAAGATTATTTCACTTTATGTACAGCGATTGCTTGTAACGTGTATCCTTATTTGTTGTCTAAGTGCTGTGTTAATTATTGGACATTAGAAGACCATATTGGAATTAAGTCTCTATTAAATTGTTTACGATGCTTTATCCGAATGTTTTCAGATCAGACAAAACATCATAAAATGTTTATAAACAGTTATTACTGAAAATAAATTCATTTCAAGAAACATAATCTAACTGAAGTACACAGTATACATTAATGCACCTTTGGCATCAAAAGTCCTGTTATCAATCATAATATATCCAAAGTCACAACAGAATTCATGATCAAAGTATCGTCCATAACGAATACACTAAAATCTACGCTTAAAAATCCGGAAAGACCGATTAAAATGGAATTGAGTAAAATCTATAAACCTTTGGATTTTCCTCGACAACCAATGGCTGCTCCATTTTATCCGAAGCCGCCGTTACCGTTTTTTCCCCTCCAATGGCTTTCGTGAGAATCGTCATAATTGGGCTGGTTTCGCTCAGATAAAAGCAAAGCTAACAGGAATCAATTCCTTCCAGTAGCGGCCACCGAGGAACTGCGACGTATTACTCAAATGTATAATCAAGAACTCGGCAACAATAACGCCTAACAATCCACCAACAGCGACCGAACGGCGATTGATCGGCGGCAGCGGTTCTCAGTTAGCTTCCCAACACTTTCCTCAGTGGTGATCAGTCTCCCGAAGTTCACTCGATCGCCCCCTGCGGTATCCGCTAGGTGATAAACTTCCATCTTGTCCATTTGTTTCATCGCATAATTTACTTTTTGGTCTTCCACCTTTATACATTTTGATACAAATACTGGTTACGAATCTTACGGCTTCAAGTAGCCGTTATCAGCCGTTATAAACAGTTATAAACAAACATCAATGCACATATATGCATACATTTCAAATTTCCAAGGCTGATTTCGAATGTGCGCGGATTTTTGGATGCATAAAGTGCAATCCCCTTAATAGCCAATGAGAATCTCTCTTAGAGGTAAATAGGTGAACTCTCATTGACTATTGACGATATTGCGCATGCGCTTTGCACGTTTAGTTTGGGGTAATAAACTTCGTGCCTGTGTAGAAAACTAGGGACGTATTATACGTTGTAATATACGTGTAGAACAGAGATGAGTTGGGAGATTGCTTACGGGCAGGATCGTGCGATCGATCCTGTGCTGCCCTCTGGTTTCGTACGTTAGCTTTCACCGTTTTTTGCCCCCAAGGGCGGCGCAACGAATTTCTGGTAGGGGCTCGCGCAATCGCGATGGCTGTGCCATCTACCAGTTGCCGTTGGCGGCTCACGTATTCGTGATGGTAATACCATGCGGCAGTTGACGGTGGTGGCTTACCATTATGGCAATCTCCAAACTCATCTCTGCCAAATCAGAGATGAGTTGAGAG